>NC_090652.1:51299296-51376796 GCF_040937935.1 Hyperolius riggenbachi | reverse complement strand
CAACCCTATAAAAATTGACCTCATTTTGGAGGTCAAAAGGTAAAACTGGCCTAATATAGAGCATAAGCTTGAAGGAAAAAGTGGGTTTTGAGGGCACATTTAAAGGTATCAAAAAGGTAGGGGAGTGATGGATGTGCTTTGAAAGGGCATTCCAGAGGAGAAGCATGTCCAAAATCTTGTATACATGAATGTGAGGAGGTGATTCTAGAGGAGCACAATAATCATGTGCAGATCTAAGATTGCAGTTAGGCCCGTATCTAGAAACTAGTGAGGAGATGTACAGCGGAAATATTGTGAAGAGCTTTGTAAGTTAAGCATGAGTTTGAACTGGATCCTCTGGTTAATTGGTAGCCAATGTTTACATTATGATTGATGCCGCTGTAGTCATTGGAGACCAGGATGCCAGAGAGGAAAATAGATTGCATGCGTCCCTAATTTCACATCTTTAGAGAGGTACGTCACTTCGCCCCACTGCGGAACTCTGCATAATGGTGGGCTCAGACTACCTAACACCAGGGATCATACCTGGTCACCTATACTGGTGATGGTGTCATATCTGGCGCAATCTATACTGTATGTGGGGTGAGGGAATGTACTGCAACTGGATACCCATTACTGGGAGTTTCTGTGTCCCACTATACTTGGGGATGGGGGTGGTGTAGCATCTGGCTACCTATACTGAGGAAAAAACACACGATTGGTTCACACGATGGCCAGGGGCCCCGGACCTCTCTCACTGGCCGGGGCCCCAAGGCCAACACGCGATACCTGGAGGGGAGTGCAGGTGGGCCTGGACCTCTCACACCCAGGCTCTGGACCTCTCCCATCCAGAAAACCCACCAACACTGCCTCCATACTGAATGCTAAATTCAACACACACAAGCAATAGAACACAGCAGTACATGCATCCAGCTACATTTAAAAGTGGTCAGCAGCTGCTCGTCAGCCAATCAGGATGCACTGTCATACACCCTTTACCTGCCATACCACATCTAGCAGCCATTAGCATTCAGGTGGGAGGCTTCAGTTGGACGCCATCGCAAGATTGCGTCGCTAGCAGGACCGCCCCGTGCAGGCATCCCTCCCAAAGGAGTCCCTCCCTAACCGCTCACCTGTCCGCCATGTCCTAGAGCTGAAAGAAAACGTTTAAAAACACACGATTGGTTCACACGATGGCCAGGGGCCCCGGACCTCTCTCACTGGCCAAGGCCCCGATGCCAACACGCGATACCTGGATACCAGGATCCACTGTCATACACCCTTTACCTGCCATACCACATCTAGCAGCCATTAGCATTCAGGTGGGAGGCTTCAGTTGGACGCCATCGCAAGTTTGCGTCGCTAGCAGGACCCTCCCACAGGGGCCCCTCCCTAACCGCTCACCTGTCCGCCATGTCCTAGAGCTGAAAGAAAACATTTAAAAACACACGATTGGTTCACACGATGGCCAGGGGCCCTGGACCTCTCTTACTGGCCTTGGGCCCCGCATGCATGCATGCATGTACTGCTGTGTTCTATTGCTTGTGTGTGTTGAATTTAGCATTCAGTATGAAGGCAGTGTTGGTGGGTTTTCTGGATGTGAGAGGTCCAGAGCCTGGGTGTGAGAGGTCCAGGCCCACCTGCACTCCCCTCCAGGTATCGCGTGTTGGCCTTGGGGCCCCGGCCAGTGAGAGAGGTGCGGGGCCCCTGGCCATCGTGTGAACCAATCGTGTGTTTTTAAACGTTTTCTTTCAGCTCTAGGACATGGCAGACAGGTGAGCGGTTAGGGAGGGACCCCTGTGGGAGGGATGCCTGCACGGGGCGGTCCTGCTAGCGACGCAATCTTGCGATGGCGTCCAACTGAAGCCTCCCACCTGAATGCTAATGGCTGCTAGATGTGGTATGGCAGGTAAAGGGTGTATGACAGTGCATCCTGATTGGCTGACGAGCACCTGCTGACCACTTTTAAATGTAGCTGGATGCATGTACTGCTGTGTTCTATTGCTTGTGTGTGTTGAATTTAGCATTCAGTATGGAGGCAGTGTTGGTGGGTTTTCTGGATGGGAGAGGTCCAGAGCCTGGGTGTGAGAGGTCCAGGCCCACCTGCACTCCCCTCCAGGTATCGCGTGTTGGCCTTGGGGCCCCGGCCAGTGAGAGAGGTCCGGGGCCCCTGGCCATCGTGTGAACCAATCGTGTGTTTTTAAACGCTTTCTTTCAGCTCTAGGACGTGGCGGACAGGTGAGCGGTTAGGGAGGGACCCCTGTGGGAGGGATCCCTGCACGGGGTGGTCCTGCTAGCGACGCAATCTTGCGATGGCGTCCAACTGAAGCCTCCCACCTGAATGCTAATGGCTGCTAGATGTGGTATGGCAGGTAAAGGGTGTATGACAGTGCATCCTGATTGGCTGACGAGCACCTGCTGACCACTTTTAAATGTAGCTGGATGCATGTACTGCTGTGTTCTATTGCTTGTGTGTGTTGAATTTACCTATACTGAGGGACTACATCTGGCTAATGAATATTGGTCACCCTTCTGGCTACCTTATAAAGAGTGTGATGCATCTAGCTACCTAGCACTGTGGGCACACACACACACACACTACAGGTTTCATGTGGCTACCTATACCGGGGGTCTGTGTCTCACTACCTAAAACTAGGGCGTTCTCCTTACCAATTTTATTGGGGAAGGTGAGAGAAGCAGGTTATCTTCTCTAACTCCATTCTTCCGTAGCCATTCCAATGTCCAATTCATTTGGGGAAGGTGTGCAGGATGACATCAAGTCATGCGCGTTTTCGTCCTGCGGTGAGGGGGCATTTTCTTGCAAAACATTGCGGAATTTCTGTAGAAATTATTTCATAACATGGTTTGATAATTAATACACAATAATGTGAAAATAACAGAGAGAAAATATAATTGTCACACACATACAAACATGTATATACGCACACATATACTTTTGTTGCAGCCAGAACCCAAAGTCTGGCCACTTTGGACTCCGGCCCGCCAATATGCGAAGTGGCCAGGCTACTACAGCCAATGTGCACAATACTGTTCAGCCCCTCCCCCCCCCCAAAAAAAAAACAAAAAAACAAACAAACAAAAAAACCAATAAGTTTCAGCAGCCCAGGTTGCTCAATATCTAATCGCTACCACAGTCACGTCCATTATAGTCTTGGGACAATTTGTAAAGTCATTGAGAACCGGGTATAAAAAAAAGCCAGGTACTTACATAAGGACCACTTTTTGCGTAATTTTCGATTTTTCAATTTTACTTGGTAGCGCACCCAGGCTATGCATATACATAGGTTAGGATTTAGTTAGTGTTAGGCCCCTCCTATGGAGGATTGACTTCTTCGCAGTGGGAGGGACGAGTACTTAATAGGTTGCATGCAAGCTGTTACAGGAAACCAACATCCTCCAGTGGTAGACAGGTCATGTGTATGCTAAGTGTGTATTCGACCCCACAGGTGGGGCTTGCACTCTTTTGCAGGTAGGCACTAGTCTGTTTTTAAGTAGAGCTGCTCATTTCCTTGCTATGTACTAATTTAATTCGTTTTTGGTCAGCTGCTCCCACTTAACAGCCATGCTTTTGGTATATATGCAGAGCTTCTGTATGGGTTCAAGGTGCGTTTGTAGTTCCTGGGGGGGCTCAGCGCATCTCTGATTGGAGGCCATTCGGAGGCGGCCTGGTGTTGCGCTGATCCACCTTTTGCGCAATTTACTTACCTAAGTAGATGGAAGGCTTCCCGCTCCTCTCTCGGCCCCCGTTCCAGCGCTGGCTCCCCCGTAGCAGTATTCAACCAATTTGGTCAAATACTGCTGTGTCTGCCGCCGAAGGAGGCTTCAGGAGCCTGAGTTCGGGAGCCTCAAGCGCCCTCTCTCACGCACGTGCGCAGTATGGAGCCGTCTGTCTTCAGCGGAGGAACACGGGAGCCAGCGCTGCACCGAGGGCACTGGGAGAGGAGAGGGAAGGCTCATTTTTTTTTTAGAGAGAATCCCAATGACTTTAACCACTTGAGGACCGTAGGCTTTACCCCCCTTAAAGGGGAACTTCAGCCTAAACAAACATACTGTCATTAAGTTACATTAGTTATGTTAATTAGAATAGATAGGTAATATAACCTCTTACCCACCCTGTTTTAAAAGAACAGGCAAATGTTTGTGATTCATGGGGGCTGCCATCTTTGTCATGGGGGCAGCCATCTTTGTCATGGGGGCAGCCATCTTTGTGGTTGAAAGGAGGTGACAAGGAGCAGGAGACACAGTTCCAACTGTCCTGTGTCCTGATTACCCCACCCAGCTGCACACGATAGGCTTCAAATGTCAAATTCAAAATGTAAAAAAAAAAAATTGCACCAAAACAGCAGAACGAGAACAACAAAATCAGAAATCCCATCATGCTTTGCATGGCATCAGGGGAAAAAAGCCCGGGCAGTTTTCTTCTGTGCAGCTAAAAATGAGGCTTGGATAAGAGAAACAAAGTTCTGATGCTGTAAAACTGTTAAAGAAACACCAAGCCTTTTCAGTGCTGCTGAGTCGATTTTTAGTCCGGAGGTTCACTTTAAGGACCAGACCCTTTTTTTCCATTCAGACCACTGCAGCTTTCACGGTTTATTGCTCGCTCATACAACCTACCACCTAAATGAATTTTGGCTCCTTTTCTTGTCACTAATAAAGCTTTCTTTTGGTGCTATTTTTTTTTTTTTTTTTTTTACTTTCTGTGCTGACATTTTTCAAATAAAGTAAAATTTCTGTATACATGCAGCACGAAAAATGTGGACAAACATGTTTTTGATTAAAAAAAAAAACCCATTCAGCCTATATTTATTGGTTTGGGTAAAAGTTATAGCGTTTACAAACTATGGTGCAAAAAGTGAATTTTCCCATTTTGAAGCATCTCTGACTTTTCTGAACACCTATCAGGTTTCATGAGGTGCTACAATTCCAGGATAGTATAAATACCCCCCAAATGACCCCATTTTGGAAAGAAGACATCCCAAAGTATTCACTGAGAGGCATAGTGAGTTCATAGAAGATATTATTTTTTGTCACAAGTTAGCGGAAAATGACACTTTGTGACCAAAAAAAAAAAAAAAGTTTTCATTTCTTCTAACTTGCGACAAAAAAAATGAAATCTGCCATGGACTCACCATGCCCCTCTCTTAATACCTTGAAGTGTCTACTTTCCAAAATGGGGTCATTTGTGGGGTGTGTAATAAATCACCTTTAGCTCCGGCACCAGCAACTCATCAGAGCTGCAACTCACAGCGACAGCATACAGGAGATAGAGCGGATACAGCCTTCTTCACCTTTCAAAGGGGTTTATTAAGCATCTTGTGTTACAGTTTGATTTCTTCAAAGTATAAATAGTCTTTCCTATGTCCTATGTACATCACATATATTTACATCATACATACAGGAAGCTAGTATTCTAACTAGGAAGCATAGAGAGCCGGATAGCTGGAAAGTAGAGTGCCCCCCTTTTCCCTCCGTGCTCCCTCTTTATATGAACCAGAAAGAGTTAAATGTGACCTCACTGAGCCATCTATGATTGGTTCAGATCCCTTGTGATGTCAGGACACACACCTACTCGATTAATATTCAATAAGATATTATGCCCTAGTTGCAAGAATGTTGTTTTATAAATATGGCCCATGTTGATTGTTCCCGTAGCCCATTTGTCTGGGGCAGTGTAGGCCTAAGACCTTGGACTAGGAACATCTTCTCAGTATCTGCTTGTATCATTTGCTTCAAGCAGACACTGAGATGCTTCTGCCTGCATCACGAAAACCTCTATTTAAAGGTATATTCTGCGAACAAGCCTTTTACCTAAAACTCAGTCCAAATAACTGAGGCCTACTTAAATTATAACAATCCCCCCTAAAATGGCTTGATCCGCAGATCCCAGCTTCGGAACCCAGCAGTACCTGGTTTCTTTCCTTTGTTTCACTTTTCAATGCTCGTGCTCACACACCTTCTCTGCTCTAGACGGTTACCCCTTGAAGAGAGAGAGAGCACGACCTCTTGGTCTTCCTGTAACCAGGCTCTCTGGGGAGGCCCTACTTCTAAGTCCCTCTATACCACATGCTCAGCATTTGCGTCACTTGCGTATCACTCACAAACTTGCATGACCACAGAAAAGTGAAACTTGTGTGTTTGTTACTCGATGGAGCAGTGCCAGGTGCCTTCTAAAAGAGCGCCTTTATACAATCAGCTCCATCACAGGTACTACTAAACCTATACCCGTAACCCTGTATATCCCTTAATTTGAAAATATCGGTTCAGGAGATTGTTTATGAGGCACCAATCTCTGGACCAGGTTAATTTGTTTTACGTAATTTTAACACGCAACCTCACCTGGATAATGATGCCTAAAGTTGTCATCCCCATCCAGATGACCAGTGGGTGTAGAAAGAACTTTGGAACTGCAGAGGCCCAGTCCGAGTGTCCCTGGAACATCACCGGAAACCTTTTTCACCAGGTCAGACTGGAACTCACCTGATTATTTTTGTGTTCTACCTCGTGAAGATCACCAGGATCATGGTGAAATCTTACCTCTAACTTAGTGTACTGTCTGTTTAACCTTTGTAACAAAATGTGGTCGTCTTGGATCAAAACCTGTTCCCCTTTGTCCCATGTCGTGTTCTCTTTCAGGACGGGAACTACCCGTGAAACTTTGCACTTTAGAGTTCTCTTAACACTTTGAGAAATAACGTCATCCAACCTGGATGACAGGATCCATATGGGATCTCCGCTCACACAATATGTTCCCCTTGGAAACTCCCCCTTATCGGAACAATTATGAGAATATACCTTGAATGTATCCTTAGACACTATGTTAAAAAAACAAACCTTTCCTTCAGCCACCGGAACTATCGGTTGGGCTTCAGGGTGGATCTTTTGAATAGTAGCCTCGCATTCTGCGTTATTGAGCCTGCATGCTTCTTCACTAAATTTGACTTGCCCCGGCCAACGCAGGTACTTCTGCAAGAATTGCCCGCATGAGGACAACTCTACTTGTTTCACCTCCCCGTCTAGCACCAAAAAAGGTTGACCTCTCAGGTCCTGGTGGAAGACACGGGTTGAGGTGGGAACTAAGGAAGTGGCGGTGCCTAAAGGAATGTTGCACCGTTTCCATTTGTTCACCCAAACATCTCGAAGCTGCCATGCAAAAGATCCTTCTCCAAAGAAATCGATATACCTCCCCTTGTCCAATCTCAGTTGCACAGGATCTTTAAGCATCTCCCTGACAAAATATGCCCCCAACTTTCCTGATTGGACCTCTTCCCCCCTTATGTCCTGAGGCACAATATGTACCTGAGGTCGGGAAGACTGTACTCTCTGCAATCTTTCAATTAAGAGTACCTCTTCACTTACCCAACTAGCATGAGGATAAGCGGCTGCATATGGACAGGGTAATATCGTCCCCTGTTGTGACCCGTGTAGTGTGAATGGGGTTCCCTGGGTTGGCTTTCCCTCCCCCGGGACCGCTCTCCCCACCCTCTTTGTCACCTGGAAATGTGGCTTGATCTCGATTTTTACTTCTTGTTTCGAGAACCACCAACCCTCGGCTTTCCAGCCTTTACGTGTGTATAGTTGTTTCAGAGGCACTCTCTGTTGGTAGCTCCAGAGTGTGATGTTGTCCCCTGCGTCTCTCTGGTATGAGAATTGACGCCTCCTGCTCGTTCCTCTCCAATCTGGAACCATCTAACTCTGCATAACCAAGACAAGGTACCCCTGAATCACACACTCCACCTTTTGCATGTACCCATTGTACTGCAATGTACCTTTTAACAACTCTTTGGATTGGTGCATCGATTCTGGGAGTGTGACATTCAATAGCAGATTTACACTGCCGTTCACGTCACCCTTCCAGCACACCTGACCCTTCAGACCTTTCACCCACATTGTGCCATGAAATTTGTTTTCTCCTGGCACAAGTGCTCTTTTCCTCCGTCCCTGCATGGCCCATCTGTGCCAAGCGGAGGGAAGTGTGAAAGGATTAGTACCTTTGTCACCCAACATTAACATGCTTGGGCCTTGCATTCTCATTAACCCCTTATTATACATGAGAATGTCCTCTCTCCGTTCTCCTAGGACGGAATGGCAACCTAGGATCACCATCAGCACGGTACTCTTCATTATAAAAGCACCACCTTGGGAAAGAAAAACATTAGCAATTTGCACTATGCTTTGCTCAGTCAGTTTTTTCAGACGTTTTCCGATATTAGGAATCTCGTGTTTTAGTCTCTTTCCAATTTCAGGAATCTCGTGTTTTAGTCTCTTTCCAATTTCAGGAATCTCGTGTTTCTCCAAACTTAGATTGGCATCTGGAACCTTTCGCTTATCCGACTGACATCTCCATCTTTGCTGCCAGCACTGCAGCTGTCTCAATTCCATATTGCCCAACTCCTGAAATCAAAATACAAACAAATCAATTCTTATTAATGATTTGGTATTCACCCTGCGGCTTGTACTCTGTACACTTTAAATGGATCAATATCTACCGTAATTGATCTTGTTTCTTTATAGTTTACTTGAACTTTATTAACTTTTTGATTATGGGAAGGCTCTAAAGCTCTCTCCCTTACTTTATGTACCATAGCAGAAGTACTTATCTTGTTACAATGTGCTTCCCTCGGATCTCACCTTTTGAAGCACTGACCTCTACATCCCCCCTGTACATACTTCGGCCGCAACGCTGACCGCAGTATGTACTGAGTAGGGACCACCTGCCCACTACTGCAACGCGCAGTTGAGCTTGAAATGTTCTTACCCCTTTTAGGGTACTTACCTAGGACTTCATATATCGCAACCAGTTCTGCCGGAAGTCCTATTTGTGAACCAATCGGCAATGCTACTACCTCTGCACTTGCCCCAAAAACAAACACAGCTACTTCCTGTAGGAAGGTGTGCTTTCTCTGTTAACTAAGCAGAACCCCATCCAGGGATTCACACGACAGTTTACTACAACTGCATGGGAGTCTCTGACTCCTGACTGTGTAGGGGATCCTAGACTGAACATAGGACTACCACCCCCCAAATACACTGTCACACTATACACGGCAATCTCGCCCCTTGGACTGCTGTCAGTCCTGTGCATTGTGTGAACGCTTGGTACGAGCTGGAAGAAGAAAAAAAAATACCTTTTGACCAATCCGCAGACGCAAAAACCGCACAAACTGCCCAGCCTTGACCTCTGTCACACTCTGGCTTTGTCCCGGACAAAAACCGAAAAACGCTTACCGCTCTGTAACGTTCCGACAGACAGCTCGATTGGTCAACCCTTTTTCTGTATTTTCTTTTTTTTCCATTGCTCTGTAACCTTTTATCCCCCTGACCTCTATCGGGGAACTCATGTTACAGTGAAGAAAATCACTACCGGCCCCCCCTGATATGCTCTAAGTTATATGAATGCATACCCAGGGAGCCGCTTCCTATGTCACCAGTAGCCATCTGACAGCTACTGTGCTTCCCTTGTCTGATGTTCTCCCACTCAAACTGTGGCCACACTCCGTGGAGTTATATCCCAGCCTCACTTGCTCGTCAGGGTGTTTCTGTATTAGCCCAGCACTCAGCATAGGAAACAGCAAACACCTATGGGTGGTACCATTCCCACAGGCCCTACTGAATTTCCTACGCTCTCCTCCTCCACTCCTACCTCCCTCACTGGGGGCGGGGGTGAGGGTTCGTCCCTGGGCTCAGAAGACTCTCCCATTAGAACGTCATGACTGCCTGGGATCCTCCCCCCTGAAGCCTGGGACACCATTTTGAGTCATGGAACATCAGACAAGATGGCCGCTATGCAATCTCTCATAGCAAACTCTATGCATGTATGGAAAGAACAAAACAGTTAGAAAAAACATTGCATGCACACTTTAGCATATAACATTGCAACAATACAACTGAATGTAACACACAGCTGAGGAAAAACTCTGAACCAGCGCACGCAGCAAGTACGCTCTGGAATGTTACACACCTCGAACATTAATCACCCCTCCCACACCAGAGGGCATAACTCATAACCGTACGAACGGAACTACTAGCTAAAGCGCAGCTTCATATCCCTCTCTCAGGAATGCGAAACGAAAGACCTCACTAAACAGATAACTCATGGACAAGAAAACATTTTCACTGTTATGCACGCCTTACTAAGCTCGAAAAAAACACGTAAAAAATGACATGCCGTATTGCAGCTTCACAGAAAGGCAAAGGGTAAAAAAAAACCAACAGCATCTCTCGGTCTCTCTCTCTCCCAAACTCCGAGGAATATAACCCATAGAACATGAGAGAGAGAGACACACACACAGCCCCCGCCCCCCCTGTCTCTGCTGCAGGGGGGAGCGCCGCACTGACAAGTAAAAGAAAACATGTATAACACCATACTCGCCTTATCAAAACCTCTTGCGGTGTGTGGCCTCTGTACCAGAAACGAGCTCTGAGTCTCCCAGCAATCTTGGCCCAAGTTTTCCTCACAGGCGTCGGATGCGCTGAAGGTCCTAATGGGATCTGGCCAAACCCATTCTCTTGGACTGCCTTCCCCTATGTGTGGCGTACGTCCACTCCAATTAGGGCGCCCACATCGACCCTGCCGCTGGGATTTTCCCGACTCACTCCGCACAGAGCTTATCTCTGCTTGATAAGCTTTGCACTTCTCGTCTCTGGCCTCCGTAGTCCGCTCTTAACTCTTCCAGCTCAGCTCGCTCTGAGCTTCTCCTGTTCTCTTGTGCTTGCCTCACAGAGATCTAAGTCGCTGCTTCGAGAAGTCTCAATTAGACTGACTCTTGTGCCCACCTGGATCACCAATCAACGACCTGGGATTGGCCTAGGGTTTTCACGGCACCAACTGTAATAAATCACCTTTAGCTCCGGCACCAGCAACTCATCAGAGCTGCAACTCACAGCGACAGCATACAGGAGATAGAGCGGATACAGCCTTCTTCACCTTTCAAAGGGGTTTATTAAGCATCTTGTGTTACAGTTTGATTTCTTCAAAGTATAAATAGTCTTTCCTATGTCCTATGTACATCACATATATTTACATCATACATACAGGAAGCTAGTATTCTAACTAGGAAGCATAGAGAGCCGGATAGCTGGAAAGTAGAGTGCCCCCCTTTTCCCTCCGTGCTCCCTCTTTATATGAACCAGAAAGAGTTAAATGTGACCTCACTGAGCCATCTATGATTGGTTCAGATCCCTTGTGATGTCAGGACACACACCTACTCGATTAATATTCAATAAGATATTATGCCCTAGTTGCAAGAATGTTGTTTTATAAATATGGCCCATGTTGATTGTTCCCGTAGTCCATTTGTCTGGGGCAGTGTAGGCCTAAGACCTTGGACTAGGAACATCTTCTCAGTATCTGCTTGTATCATTTGCTTCAAGCAGACACTGAGATGCTTCTGCCTGCATCACGAAAACCTCTATTTAAATTTATTCTGCGAACAAGCCTTTTACCTAAAACTCAGTCCAAATAACTGAGGCCTACTTAAATTATAACAGGGTGTGTTTACTGTCCTGGCATTTTGGGGGGTGCCTAATTGTAAGCACCCCTGTAAAGCCTAAAGGTGCTCATTGGACATTGGACCCCTTAGCGCAGTTAGGCTGCAAAAAAGTGCCACACATGTGGTATTGCCGTACTCAGGAGAAGTAGTATAATGTGTTTTGGGGTGTATTTTTACACATACCGATGTGTGGGAGAAATATCTCTGTAAATGACAATCTTTTGATTTTTTTTTTTACACACAATTGTCCATTTACAGAGATATTTCTCCCACCCAGCATGGGTATGTGTAAAAATACACCCCAAAACACATTGTACTACTTCTCCCAAGTACGGCGATACCACGTGTGGCACTTTTTTGCACCCTAACTGTGCTAAGGGGCCCAAAGTCCAATGAGTACCTTTAGGATTTTCACAGGTCATTTTGCGGCATTTGGTTTCCAGACTACTCCTCACGGTTTAGGGCCCCTAAAATGCCAGGGCAGTATAGGAACCCCACAAATGACCCCATTTTAAAAAGACACCCCAAGGTATTCTGTTAGGAGTACGGTGAGTTCATAGAAGATTTTATTTTTTGTCACAAGTTAGCGGAAATTGATTTTTATTGTTTTTTTTTCACAAAGTGTCATTTTCCGCTAACTTTTGACAAAAAATAAAATCTTCTATGAACTCGTCATACACCTAACAGAATACCTTGGGGTGTCTTTTCTAAAATGGGGTCACTTGTGGGGTTCCTATACCGCCCTGGCATTTTACGGGCCCAAAACCGTGAGTAGTCTGGAAACCAAATGTCTCAAAATGACTGTTCAGGGGTATAAGCATCTGTAAATTTTGATGGCAGGTGGTCTATGAGGGGGAGAATTTTGTGGAACCGGTCATAAGCAGGGTGGCCTTTTAGATGACAGGTTGTAATGGGCCTGATCTGATGGATAGGAGTGCTAGGGGGGTGACAGGAGGTGATTGATGGGTGTTTCAGGGGGTGGTTAGAGGGGAAAATAGATGCAATCAATGCACTGGGGAGGTGATCGGAAGGGGGATCTGAGGGTTTGGCCGAGTGATCAGGAGCCTACACGGGGCAAATTAGGGCCTGATCTGATGGGTAGGTGTGCTAGGGGGTGACAGGAGGTGATTGATGGGTGTCTCAAGGTGTGATTAGAGGGGGGAATAGATGCAAGCAATGCACTGGCGAGGTGATCAGGGCTGGGGTCTGAGGGCGTTCTGAGGGTGTGGGCGGGTGATTGAGTGCCCTAGGGGCAGATAGGGGTCTAATCTGATGGGTAGCAGTGACAGGGGGTGATTGATGGGTAATTAGTGGGTGTTTGGAGGAGAGAACAGATGTAAACAATGCACTTGGGAGGTGATCTGACGTCGGGTCTGCAGGCGATCTGATGGTGTGGGTGGGTGATCAGATTGCCCTCAAGGGGCAGGTTAGGGGCTGATTGATGGGTGGCAGTGACAGGGGGTGATTGATGGGTGGCAGTGACAGGGGGTGATTGATGGGTGATTGACAGGTGATCAGTGGGTTCAGTGGGTTATTACAGGGAAGAACAGATGTAAATAATGCACTGACGAATTGATAAGGGGGGGTCTGAGGGCAATCTGAGTGTGTAGGCGGGTGATTGGGTGCCCGCAAGGGGCAGATTAGGGTCTGATCTGATGGGTAACAGTGACACATGGTGATAGGGGGTGATTGATGGGTAATTAGTGGGTAATAAGTGGGTGTTTAGAGGAGAGAACAGATGTAAACAATGCACTTGGGAGGTGATCTGACGTCGGGTTTGCGCGTGATCTTAATGGTGTGGGTGGGTGATCAGATTGCCCGCAAGGGGCAGGTTAGGGGCTGATTGATGGGTGGCAGTGACAGGGGGTGATTGATGGGTGGCAGTGACAGGGGGTGATTGATGGGTGATTGATAGGTGATTGACAGGTGATCAGTGGGTTATTACAGGGAAGAACAGATGTAAATAATGCACTGGCGAATTGATAAAGGGGGGTCTGAGGGCAATCTGAGCGTGTAGGCGGGTGATTGGGTGCCCGCAAGGGGCAGATTAGGGTCTGATCTGATGGGTAACAGTGACAGGTGGTGATAGGGGGTGATTGATGGGTAATTAGTGGGTGTTTAGAGGAGAGAACAGATGTAAACAATGCACTTGGGAGGTGATCTGACGTCGGGTTTGCGGGCGATCTTGATGGTGTGGGTGGGTGATCAGATTGCCCGCAAGGGGCAGGTTAGGGGCTGATTGATAGGTGGCAGTGACAGGGGGTGATTGATGGGTGGCAGTGACAGGGGGTGATTGATGGGTGATTGATAGGTGATTGACAGGTGATCAGTGGGTTATTACAGGGAAGAACAGATGTAAATAATGCACAGGCGAATTGATAAGGGGGGGTCTGAGGGCAATCTGAGCGTGTGGGCGGGTGATTGGGCGCCTGCAAGGGGCAGATTAGGGTCTGATCTGATGGGTAACAGTGACAGGGGGTGATTGATGGGTAATTAGTGGGTGTTTAGAGGAGAGAACAGATGTAAACAATGCACTTGGGAGGTGATCTGACATCGGGTTTGCGGGCGATCTTGATGGTGTGGGTGGGTGATCAGATTGCCCGCAAGGGGCAGGTTAGGGGCTGATTGATGGGTGGCAGTGACAGGGGGTGATTGACAGGTGATTGACAGGGGATCAGGGGGGATAGATGCATACAGTACACAGGGGGGGGGGGGGTCTGGGGGGGGGTCTTGGGAGAATCTGAGGGGTGGGGGTGATCAGGAGGGAGCAAGGGGGAATTTAGGGAATAAAAAAAAAATAGTGTTGACAGATAGTGACAGGGAGTGATTGATGGGTGATTAGGGGGGTGATTGGGTGCAAACAGGGGTCTGGGGGGGGGCAGGGGGGGGGGGTCTGAGGGGTGCTGTGGGCGATCAGGGGGCAGGGGGGGGAGATCAGTGTGATTGGGTGTAGACTAGGGTGGCTTTAGCCTGCCCTGGTGGTCCCTCGGACACTGGGACCACCAGGGCAGGAGGCAGCCTGTATAATAGGCTTTGTATACATTACAAAGCCTATTATACGCATTGATCGGCGGCTTTGTGTATTCCTCCGCCCGCCGGTGCTGCTAATTGGCCGGCGGGCTGGAGGCTAAATCCCCGGCCATCGATCCCCGGATGACGCGATCACTCCGCCCATGCCCGTACAAGGACCGCCGCCAATTGTACATGCGGCGGTCCTTGCGGGATCCACTTTCCGGCCGCCCCTGTGCAGTGGGCGGTTGGTAAGTGGTTAAGGGGAAAGCCAGTTAACTTATCTGTATATTTTTGGGAAGTGTGAGGAAACTGGAGTTCCCAGAGAAAACCCACCAGACACGGGGAGAACATACAAACTCCATGCTGATGGTGCCCTGGCTGGGCTTCAAACCGTGGACTAAGCAGTGCATGGCAAGAGTGCTATTCACTACACCTGCTGAACTGGTTATGTTTTGCACATTGACCGTAGTCTGGTTACTTTGCATATTGGCTGGCCTGGATTCAAAGTGGTCAGACTTTGGGTTCTGGTCGTAAATCATAATAAATGCATCAACGGTTATTCCCAGTCATGACAAATGCCTCAATAACAGTCGTGACAAATGCATCAATCTTGAGGCTCAATCATTACAAATGTATTAACCCTCCTGGCGGTCTATTAAAAACCGCCAGGGGGCAGCGCAGCAGTTAAATTTTTATTTTTTTTAAATCATGTAGCGAGCCCAGGGCTCGCTACATGATAGCCGCTGTGCAGCGGCATCCTCCCACCCGCTTCGATCGCCTCCGGCGATCTGCCATCAGGAAATCCCGTTCAAAGAACAGGATTTCCTGGAGGGCTTCCCCCGTCGCCATGGTGACGTCATTGGGACTCCCAATCCACCCCTCAGCGCTGCCTGCCACTGATTGGCCAGGCAGCGCATGGGGTCTGGGGGGGGGGAGGCGCGGCGTGTAGCGGCGAATCGGGGTTACTGCCAGGAAGGTTAATCGTTATTCCAATCATGACACATGCATCAGTCGTTATTCCCAATCATGACAAATGCAACAATCATTAATCCCAATCATGACAGTGCATCAATTATTAAATCCCAATCACAACAAATGCAACAATCCTAAGGCAAAATCATGACAAATTCAACAATCATAAGGCACAATGGGCCTGATTCATCAAGCTGCGCAACTTCATGTGCAGGAACGTGCGCTATGCATGCCTTACTAAACAGCATTCGCTGTCTTGTAAGGAGTGTGCCTTCCCTTAGTTACACAAGCTGCTTACTTAGCAATGCACATAACTAACTGCGGGCAGTCCCGTGAAGTATCGTTACCACGATACTTCACTCGCAGCATAGCGCGCGCTCCTGCACATTAAGCTGCGATGCTTTAGCAGCCCAGCTTGATGAATCAGGCCCATTCATGACTACTTCAGCAATTAGGAGTCCAAAATATGACAAATGCACTATTATAAAACGGAGCCTCAGGCCGGTTTCAAACTGTGGATTGGCATCAGCGGTGCCTTCGGGGATGGCACGTTAATGGTGAGGACACAAATTTCCTTTATATTAGTGACTAGAATCATACATTAGCAGCCAAGCTTACACATTACCTGCGTTGTCCCAAATAATATGAGGCACTGTACACACCCTCTGTACAAAAAAAATGTATTTTGCACCCACCATGTGTAGCTGCAGTTAGGCTAGGAATCTGGTGGCGGATGAGGGCTGGATCAGTTACAGTTAGCCTTCAGTTGGAGGAGGAAGAGAGCATAAGCATCATATCGGCTGATGATCGACCATTTGATTAGATAATAATCGAATAAAAATAGGTGCTGCCAACAGCATGCCCCACTGACGATGTGACCAATTTCGGTCCGAAACTGATCAGACATGCTGGTAAATCTCAGGCCGAAGTACTCAAACGGGTGCACGGCATTATCAACGTGCCATATGAGGATGAGCGACAAACATGACAATACCCCTAATGTAAATGTGCCCCCATGTGTGCATTTATACTTTACCAGTATTGGCCACCTCAGTGGATAGGCATCTTCCGCTTCCTCCATTTGCCTGTCCTCCGCGGTAAAGTATAAATGCACACATGGGGGCACATTTGCATTAGGGGGCAGCAACGGAGGGGACGTTAGGAGGCTGATTCCTGAGAAATTTCATGCTGAAATCATTTGGGAATCACCCTGCGGTTTATGGCAGCCAAAAGATCTCTCTCTCCAATCAGAGAGATCTGTCTCAAAATCGCTAGATGTATGGGTATACTTAATGGTAGGCATCACTTACTGGGTGGGTCCAGTAGGGTAAGGCTACTTTTCCACTAGCTGCAATCAGCTTCAAAAAGCGAATCACAGCAGTTTTACTGTTCGCAAGAGCACCATGGTTATATGTAAATCGTGGTGCTCATTTTTCATTAGCGCGTTTCAAGTTTTGCGTGCATGCAATTGCCGGTCTGTGCCATTCTTGGCGAGATAAAGTTTAGTTCCCGACGGCTGTATGGCGCAATCTCAGATAGTTGAATAAACAGCTTGCGCAATTGCAAGCACAGCATTGTGCTTGCAATTGAGCTTGCTAGTGTAAAACAGTCTAAAAGGAAACATCAGTCAAAATAATCTTTCTCCCAATCTACTTAGCTGGGGAATTCATCCAGCGCCGCTCTCAGCTGCTGTCCTGTTTGACCTCGAGGTTGCCGCTATCAAACTCACACATGGGGCTTGATTCACAAAGCGGTGCAAACTGTTTAGCACGGGTGTGCTAAACAGTTAGCACGTGAAGTGCTTTTCGCGGACTTTTGCGCGCGCAAAGTGCCATGATTCGCGTGATCGCGGACTTTTGCGCGCGCAATTTGCCGCGATTCGTGGCAAAATGCGCACGCAAAAGTCCGCGATCGCGCGAAACGCGGCAAAATACGCACGCAAAAGTCCGCGATTGCGCAAATCGCGGCACTTTGCGCGCGTAAAAGTGCGCGCGCGGCACTTCGCGTGCAAACTGTTTAATACGCCCGTGCTAAACAGTTAGCACGGTTTTGTGAATCAGGCCCATGGTGTGCGAGTAATTGACAGTGGCGCTCACAGACAAGGGGCCTGATTCACAAAGCGGTGATAACTCAGTTATCACACCTAAAAGACTTTAGGCATGATAACCTTTGCACCGCTGAGTTAGAACCGCTTTGTGCTGATTATCGCGCGCAAAGTCCCGCGCGCAAAGTCCCATAGGGCTTAATGGGAGCTGCGGTGCGCCTGCGCGGTTGCGCGCGCAAAACTTTGTGTGCGGAAAATTCACGCGAGTTTCTTCTTATCATGCCTAAAATGAGTTTAGGCGTGATACAGGGCTTTTCACTGGCGTGCAAACACTTTGCACCGCTTTGTGAATCAGGCCCTAGGGGAGAACATACAAACCTCTTGCAGATGTTTACCTGGTTTATGAACCAGGGACCAGGGCCGGTTTAAGCAACAATGGGGCCCCAGGGCAAAATAAACCTGGGCCCCCCCCCCCCCCAACATATACCCCGGAACAAAAATCGGCATTAGGGGACCTTTCTTGCAGCTGGTAAAGTCAGGGTGTGAAGTCCCAATCGGTCGGAGCTCCACATTCTGGCTATCCCAGCCTGCATGGGGGACAAGGGGTTAAAAAGTTTCAGGAGGGGGGACCCCACATAATTTGTTTTAAAAAAAAATTCCCACACTAAACATAAAAAATTTTTTTGGGAAAATAGGAAAAAATGTCAGGGATCTTCATACAGCCATATTGCGGCTGTATAGCGATCCCTGGCCAAAGCGCTGCAGCTACGGAGGGGTCTCCAAGAGGTCCATACGTACAAACCCCGTCAGGAAATTCATTGCTCTTTCTTTGGATACATGTAAAATTACACTACCGTTAGGTTTGCTACTAAAAGTGACATTTACCGCATTTAAAAGTATACTTTTTTCCTTCGAAACTTTAAAATCGATTTTCTCAAAAACTATAAGGTCTTTTTGAAAAATTGTTTTTTCCTCTTATTCCTAATGATCTCCTTAACAAATCCTGCAAATTTGGGGTTTCTAGCATTTAAGGTGGATTTGCTATTAACCATTAAAGTCGTCAGGTTTTTAAATGTGTATTTTTTTTCCTTTGAAACTTTAAAATCGATTTTCTCAAAAACTATAAGGCCGATTTGAAAAAAAAATGTTTTCCTCTTGTAGCCACTGGGGGCCCCTACAAGCTCTGGGGCCCTGGGGCAGCTGCCTCCTTTGCCTCTATGGTAGCGCCGGCCCTGCTGGGGACCCAGCGCTGTAAGGCAAGAGCGCTAACCACTACACCACCGTTCTGCCAGTTGTCTGCTTCTGCCAGTCATCTGCGCATGCACCTGCTGCACTCCCATCCCTTAGAGCATTCTGTGCCTGTGTAATACTACTGTGCATGTGCAGAACGCTCTAGGGAACAGGAGCAAATGCGCAAAAGCCGACGACTGACTGGATATTACCGGGAGAACGGAAGGACCAAAGAGGATGGCAAGGGAGGCCACCGTGCTCATGGGGCTGGAGGATACCCCAGGTAAGTATGAATATGGGCTAATAAACCATCTCAGGTTCATGTTAAAAACACTCTGCAGTGTCACAGTCCTATACATAGCTGGGGACTGAGCTTCTCTCATGCAGTCTGTCAGTTTGTACATTGCATTCCTGTGACAATCCAGCCCCGCGATCCCGTCGAGATCTGTTCCCGTTAGCGTACGCAGGAAGTACGGGCGCAGACGGACAACGAGACCGGTTGCTGGATCGTCAGAGGTAAGAAAGAAAAGGGCGACAGAGCGTGCCAATCCCGTCTAATCTGCTCCCGTTAGCATACGCAGGAAGTACGGTGAACAGACTGACAATAAAGATTGGTCGTGCAGCTGCCGACAATATGTAATGGGACAAACATCCACCAATCCCGTATTACTAGGCCACTGTTGCCATGCAGGTCTCATGCACTAGAGACTGCTGGAGGCAAATTCACTGTGTGCGTAGTAAACGGTTAAGATTGGTTGGAGGTGCCCATACATGTACAATTCTGATTGTATATACAATCGGTAAACTAAAAATATCGATTTCGCGCTGGAAATCGGGTAAATATACTGCCACCACTCTCTCACGTTCTGTAGGGAGGAAAGAGACTCCCGCTATCATAATACGGTAGCCAGCCCAATCACGTTCAACACGCTCAAGTCACCGTTCGGGGAATAGTCACTTCCGACGGCTTAAAGACTGTGAGCAATGTGACGTTAAAGAAAGGTTACTGGGTCCCTATATGATGCAATCTCGAATTGTATTTACAATCGAGAAACGAAAGTTATCGATTTCGCACAGGAAATCTGGTAATAGCTAATCCTAGAAGGAAGAAACGGTTATTTACAACCTAGCTAGCAAATCAACAATTTATAAGCAAATCATAAAACAATGCGGTAGTATGACTGACTCTTCAGAGGGCAGATTCGTTATAGCAGCAATCAGATGACCAGAAAAGGCACACAACTGAACGATAAAATTGTTAGTTTATTTCTAAACTACATACACACAGCTTATTTTAGAACAGATTGATTGACAGAGAGAAGGGAAGAAAAGGAACAGAATGTCTTAATATACAGTTCAAATACCGTTATTGGTAGTGCATGCGGCAATCGCAAGTCTTTGGCGAAAGTCCCAAAATGGGGGTTGCCATGCGGCCAACAGGCCTTTGTTAGAAAGTTCAAAGATGGAGGTTTTGGCCCGTGTCCTTGCGGGCTGCCAGGATGTTACTAGGCATCAGATTGAAGGTAAAGGACCTGGACTTTTGGGTCATGTCAGTTTTGTTCCTCACTGTAGGTGGGAGGAGTTATGACACATACAAGTCCAGCCTTGCAATTTGAATAAGGCAATGCCCCCTTAGGCAGGGAGAGGTTTTGGTCCAATTCATATTTTGCCCGCTCTCAGCATGCCCGTGGGTAATATCAAGAACCCGAATGAATATTCACAATCAGCGTAAGTGTGTGAATCTGCTAATACCAAACACGAGGAGTCTGGATTGCTAACAGCACCGTCCCCCCCTTTCACCTTACTGGCACTGGTTCCGAAAGATCCAGAGGGCTGAAAATCTCTCAGGACCAGTGTCATGTGGAATCTAATAAACTCCGTGAATTTGAGGGAACTGCGATCTTGGGAACACCAGAAATATTACCAAACTGTGCCTATTTATTAAATAGATTTTCTACAGTTTGTTGAATCTTTGGGTGCCGCCAGATGGCGTGATAAGGATCATTCCTGTCTCCTTTCAACTCAGGCCACAAGGCAGCTAAGTGTCGGACTCCTGCTGGGTCGGTTCCTACCAGTCTGGAGAAGGACAGTGTAGGGGTGAGATTTCTCCTTTTCTGCCTGGTTGGGGGTCCCTGAATGCCCAGGAAACACTTTGTCACATGGAGGTGAGAAAGCTGTAATTAGAAGCTACCAAAGAGCCAGGGTTTGTTAGCAGCCAGAGTGTAAGAGAAAAAATAAGGGGATTTTAAACCAACAACTGTCAGTTTGGTTGGTTTGCGAAGAACTGGCATTCGTAACTCCATGACGCATTCGATATGTCATATCGACGGCGTCACAATTCCACAGTAGATTAAAGAGTGCTTATGTGCAATGTATGACATCACTATTAGCAGGCTCTGGGAGCAGGGCAGCCAGCTGTGACATTCATCTCACTGTCAGCATCAGCCCCACACTCACACCTTTGAGAATCCTGAATACTTGCTGCCTGGCTCCCGGAGCAAGTTGATACTGAAAACAAGTATTTGGTGTTAGCCTCTACTTTTCTCCAGTCATGTAACTTTTAAGGGCTGGTTCACACGGACGCTTGCGGAGCGTTTACCACAAGCGTTCGGAACGTCGCGGTAAACGCACCCATTCAAGTGAATGGGAGCGTTTACACCGAGCTTTTGCGCGCTTTCAAGCGAACGCTGCGTTCGGGTCCCGATTTTTGTGAGCGTTCGAGCTGCCCCTGGAAACGACATGTAGCTTCCAGGGGCGGCCAACCGCGACGGCTAATGTCCCCCTAGGGGAACAAAAAACGCGACCGCATCGGAACGCGACCGAAGGCTACTGAAAGCCTGACCGCGCAGCCGCCGCAACGCCCCCAGACGCGACGCCACGCAGACGTCCGTCTAAACCAGCCCTTAAGGTGTGAGTGTGGGGCTGATGCTGACAGTGAGATGAATGTCACAGCTGGCCGCCCTGCTCCCAGAGCCTGCTAATAGCGATATCGTACAATATACAGACGCACTCATAAAACTATTGTGGAATGCAATGTACAGCCTGACAGACTGCATAACAAAAGCTCAGTCCTCAGCTACATAAACACTGCTGCTTGCTGACACTATTCACAAACATGAAGACTGAACACATTGAGGGGAGGGGGAAAGGGGTCAGGGAGAAACGCTGCCCAGTACAAACAAAAATAAAGAAGCAGCACTTACTTCTCACTTCCTCAATAATCAGCCAGGAACCAAGTAGCTATGGGTCTGCTCTCAGGTCTTCTAGCACAGGAGTAATCCAGGAGAACCAGCAATCCTTTCCCGGTGCAATTCAAAAACATGCACTGACTGTAGAAGCCAGTGATGACGTGCAGCACAGTCCAATGAAGGGGCGGGATTTAGCCAATCAGGAACTTCTTGTGACATTTACAAACGTCACTACCCACAAGGCACTGCAGAGAAGGGCTAATTAATATACTGCCGCGGATGAGAGCCACCTGGTGGGCGGAGCTACAGTCTTAAAGTGGAAAATACTCTGAAATCCTAATTCAATTCGAGGAAATACTAAATTTTCATCTATAATGTTGATATGAACTACTCATAGGCAGTGAGTAGATTCTGAGCTTACAGTACCTCTTTAACAACCGACTGTAGCAGGTTTGAGGCCTCTGCCATTAACAGTGTAAGAATGGCTGCAGTTGCAATATTCCCCTTGAAAATCAAAAGGTGAATTTTGATTGGCTGCTGTAGGCTCCACCCACTTTCCTGAATATTAGTCCCAGTCACCCAGTGGCCAACTGTGTCATGTTGGAGAACCTTGCCAATAACAGAATGGCTGAAATCAATCTAACAAATCTGATTGGCTGTTTGTGGCTCCACCCCTTTAGTGAATTTGGACCCCATTCACCCAATGACTGACTGTATCAGGTTTGAAGCTTCTGCCATTAACAGTGTAAGAATGGTAGCAATGTGAATATTCCCCTTGAAAATCAATAGGTACATTTTGATTGGCTGTTGTAGGCTCCACCCACATTTCTGAATATTCATCCCAGTCGCCCAGTGGCCAATTGTGTAAAGTTTGGGAACCCTGCCATGTTAAAAATGTAGTTGTTGGCACCGCCCACTTTTTCACTCACTCAATTATGAAGTTCATCAGCTTTGGGGTCCTTGGTATCACTACTTTGTATATTCCCATTTTAAAATAAAATAATCTTATTGGTTGTTTGTGGCTCCGCCCCCTTTCTGAGTTTGGGCCCTAGTCACCCAGTGACCAACTGTACCAGGTTTGAGGCATCTGCTTTTAAAAGTATAAGAGAATGGTAGCAGCTTAAACATTCCCTTTGAAAATCAAAAGGTGAATTTTTATTGGCTGTTGTAGGCTCCACCCACCTTCCAAAATCTTAATCACAGTTACCCAATGACCAACTGTGCAAAGTTTGAGAACCCTGCCATTAACGATGTAAGAATGGCTGCAGTTTATATTTTCCCAGTAAAAGCTGTTTTTGGCTCCGCCCACTTTTTGTGACCTTGACACACAGTCACACAATTACCACATTTGTGAGCTTTCAGGTTCCTGGCATCAAAAATGCGTGAATGGAAGCAGTTTATCCACCAAGGAAATCTGATTGGCTGTATGTGGCCCCGCCCCTTTAGTGAATTTGGACCCCAGTCACCCAATGACGACTGTAGCAAGTTTGAAGCCTCTGCCATTAACAGTGTAAGAATGGCAGCAGTTTAAATATTCCCCTTGAAAATCAATAGGTGAATTTTGATTGGCTGTTGTAGGCTCCACCCATTTTCTTGAATCTTAATCACATTCACCCAGTGACCAACTGTGTCAAGTTTGAGAACCCTGCGATTAGCAGTCTAAGAATGGCTGCAGTTTACATTTTCCCATTTAAAATGAACGGCTGAAATTTGATTGACCGTTTTATGCTCTGCCCACTTTTCCTGGATTTATAACCTCGGTCACCAAGTGACCACCTGTGCCAAGTGTGGGGACTCTGGCTTGATTACTGTGAGAATGGCAGCCTTTTACATTTTTTCCAGTGACTTGAATGGGTGAAATCTGATTTGCTGTTTGTAGCTCCGCCCAGGTGTGCAGGGGGGACGCGGGATCCCCAGAACCTATCATCCCAGGTAGTAAGGCATCTGTGTACCAAGTTTCGTTCAAATCGGTCAAGCCGTTTTCGAGTGATCGCGACACACACACACACGCGCGCGCGCACGCACTTACGCACGCACACTTTTATATATATATATATATATATAGAAGATGTGTGTATGTATGTATGTATGTATATATATATATATGTATATATATGTATACAGAGCATGTGTGTGTATGTATATCGTGCATGTGTATGTATTGAGAGAATGTTTCCCGTATGAATAACTGCATCCCCCTCCCCCCTTCAAGCAGGGGTCACACTTGTCTTTCAGTTTCTACACTTTTCAGAAAACTGAAAGACAAATGTGACCCCTGCCTTACAGCAGCTAATGTAATTTATAGAGAAAACTGACAAATTGCGCAAGATGTCAGTTTTTTTTCTGCGTGCAAAATCTACTTTCAAGTGTGACCTAGCTCATTGATTAACATCAGTTCTCAGTTGAAAACAGTTTTTCTGTGCAGAAAACGCGCACGAAAGCCGACAAGAGTGACCCCTGAGTGTAACACCCCTCCCTTACCCCCATAGCAAGCATGGGCAATACACCTCCACTCTCCCTCTAGGTTCATTGTTCTGCCATACCCCCCCCCCTCCCCCCTCCCCCCCACCTGTCCCTGACAGACCTGACCCCCCTTCTCTTAACCGCTTAACCACTTGAGGACCGTAGGCTTTACCCAGACCCTTTTTTTCCATTCAGACCACTGCAGCTTTCACGGTTTATTGCTCGCTCATACAACCTACCACCTAAATGAATTTTGGCTCCTTTTCTTGTCACTAATAAAGCTTTCTTTTGGTGCTATTTGATTGCTGCTGCGATTTTTACTTTTTATTATAATTATCAAAAAAGACATGAATTTTGTCAAAAAAATTGTTTTTTTAACTTTCTGTGCTGACATTTTTCAAATAAAGTAAAATTTCTGTATACATGCAGCACGAAAAATGTGGACAAACATGTTTTTGATAATAAAAAAAAAAACATTCAGCCTATATTTATTGGTTTGGGTAAAAGTTATAGAGTTTACAAACTATGGTGCAAAAAGTGAATTTTCCCATTTTCAAGCATTTCTGACTTTTCTGACCACCTGTCATGTTCATGAGGGGCTAGAATTCCAGGATAGTATAAATACCCCCCAAATGACCCCATTTTGGAAAGAAGACATCCCAAAGTATTCACTGAGAGGCATAGCGAGTTCATAGAAGATATTATTTTTTGTCACAAGTTAGCGGAAAATGACAGTTTGTGACAAGAAAAAAAAAAAAAAAAGTTTCCATTTCTGCTAACTTGTGACAAAAAAAGAAAATGAAATCTGCCACGGACTCACCATGCCTCTCTCTGAATACCTTGAAGTGTCTACTTTAAAAAATAGGGTCATTTGTGGGGTGTGTTTACTGTCCTCGCATTTTGGGGGGTGCTAATTTGTAAGCACCCCTGTAAAGCCTAAAGGTGCTCATTGGACTTTGGGCCCCTTAGCGCAGTTAGGCTGCAAAAAAGTGCCACACATGTGGTATTGCCGTACTCAGGAGAAGTAGTATAATGTGTTTTGGGGTGTATTTTTACACATACCCATGCTGGGTGGGAGAAATATCTCTGTAAATGACAATTGTTTGATTTTTTTTTACACACAATTGTTTTTTTTTCACAAAGTGTCATTAAGCACCCCTGTAAAGCCTAAAGGTACTCATTGGACTTTGGGCCCCTTAGCGCAGTTAGGGTGCAAAAAAGTGCCACACATGTGGTATCGCCGTACTCAGGAGAAGTAGTATAATGTGTTTTGGGGTGTATTTTTACACATACCCATGCTGAGTGGGAGAAATCTCTCTGTAAATGGACAATTGTGTGAAAAAAAAATTGTCATTTACAGAGATATTTCTCCCACCCAGCATGGGTATGTGTAAAAATACACCCCAAAACACATTATACTACTTCTCCTGAGTACGGCGGTACCACATGTGTGGCACTTTTTTACACCCTAAGTGCGCTAAGGGGCCCAAACTCCAATGAGTACCTTTAGGATTTCACAGGTCATTTTGCGACATTTGGTTTCAAGACTACTCCTCACGGTTTAGGGCCCCTAAAATGCCAGGGCAGTATAGGAACCCCACAAATGACCCCATTCTAGAAAGAAGACACCCAAAGGTATTCCGTTAGGAGTATGGTGAGTTCATAGAAGATTTTATTTTTTGTCACAAGTTAGCGAAAAATGACACTTTGTGAAAAAAAAAACAATAAAAATCAATTTCCGCTAACTTTTGACAAAAAATAAAATCTTCTATGAACTCATCATACACCTAACAGAATACCTTGGGGTGTCTTTTTTCTAAAATGGGGTCACTTGTGGGGTTCCTATACCGCCCTGGCATTTTACGGGCCCAAAACCGTGAGTAGTCTGGAAACCAAATGTCTCAAAATGACAGTTCAGGGGTATAAGCATCTGCAAATTTTGATGACAGGTGGTCTATGAGGGGGCGATTTTTGTGGAGCCGGTCATAAGCAGGGTGGCCTTTTAGATGACAGGTTGTATTGGGCCTGATCTGATGGATAGGAGTGCTAGGGGGGTGACAGGAGGTGATTGATGGGTGTCTCAGGGGGTCTCAGGGGGTGGTTAGAGGGGAAAATAGATGCAATCAATGCACTGGGGAGGTGATCGGAAGGGGGTCTGAGGGGGATCTGAGGGTTTGGCCAAGTGATCAGGAGCCCACACGGGGCAAATTAGGGCCTGATCTGATGGGTAGGTGTGCTAGGGGGTGACAGGAGGTGATTGATGGGTGTCTCAAGGTGTGATTAGAGGGGGGAATAGATGCAAGCAATGCACTGGCGAGGTGATCAGGGCTGGGGTCTGAGGGCGTTCTGAGGGTGTGGGCGGGTGATTGAGTGCCCTAGGGGCAGATAGGGGTCTAATCTGATGGGTAGCAGTGACGGGGTGATTGATGGGTAATAAGTGGGTGTTTAGGGTAGAGAACAGATGTAAACAATGCACTTGGGAGGTGATCTGACGTCGGATCTGCGGGCGATCTATTGGTGTGGGTGGGTGATCAGATTGCCCGCAAGGGGCAGGTTAGGGGCTGATTGATGGGTGGCAGTGACAGGGGGTGATTGATGGGTGGCAGTGATAGGGGGTGATTGATGGGTGATTGACAGGTGATCAGTGGGTTATTACAGGGAAGAACAGATGTAAATAATGCACTGGTGAATTGATAAGGAGGGGTCTGAGGGCAATCTGAGCGTGTAGGTGGGCGATTGGGTGCCCGCAAGGGGCAGATTAGGGTCTGATCTGATGGGTAACAGTGACAGGTGGTGATAGGGGGTGATTGATGGGTGATTGATGGGTAATTAGTGGGTGTTTAGGGTAGAGAACAGATGTAAACAATGCACTTGGGAGGTGATCTGACGTCAGATCTGCGGGCGATCTATTGGTGTGGGTGGGTGATCAGATTGCCCACAAGGGGCAGGTTAGGGGCTGATTGATGGGTGGCAGTGACAGGGGGTGATTGATGGGTGATTGACAGGTGATCAGGGTGGATAGAGGCATATAGTACACAGGGGGGGGGGGGGGGGTCTGGGGAGAATCTGAGGGGTGGGGGGTGATCAGGAGGGAGCAGGGGGAAGTTTAGGGAATAAAAAAAAAAAAATAGTGTTGACAGATAGTGACAGGGAGTGATTGATGGGTGATTAGGGGGGTGATTGGGTGCAAACAGGGGTCTGGGGGGGTCTGAGGGGTGCTGTGGGCGATCAGGGGGCAGGGGAAATCAGTGTGCTTGGGTGCAGACTAGGGTGGCTGCAGCCTGCCCTGGTGGTCCCTCGGACACTGGGACCACCAGGGCAGGAGGCAGCCTGTATAATACACTTTGTATACATTACAAAGTGTATTATACACTTTGTATGCGGCGATCCGGGTGCTAGTAACCCGCCGGTGCTTCCGAACGGCCGGCGGGTTACAGCGCGAGGGGGGCGGAGCCAGTCCCCGGCGGAGGATCGCGTCACGAATGACGCGATCGCTCCGCCCATGCCCGTACAAGGACCGCCGCCTCTCGTACATGCGGCGGTCCTTGCGGGATCCACTTTCCGGCCGCCCATGTGCAGTGTGCGGTCGTTAAGTGGTTAAAGGTGTACTGTAGGGGGCAAAGGGGAAAAGGAGTTGAATTTACCTGGGTCTTCTAATGGTCCCCCGCAGACGTCCTGTGCCCGCCCAGCCACTCACCGATGCTCCAGCCCCGCCTCTGGTTACTTCCAGAATTTGCCACTGTGCCTGCGTGACCTTCTTCCCGCTGACGTCACGGGAGCATACTGCACAAGGACAGTACGGCCTGCGCCTACGCAGTACGCTCTGGAGACGTCAGTGGAGTGATGAGAAGGCCTCGCAGGCGCAGTGGTTTTCCGTCTTTAAAGTCACAAATTCCGGAAGTGAACCGGCGGGGACTGGAGCATCGGCGAGTAGCTGCGCGTGCACAGGACATCTGTGGGGGACCATTAAAAACCCTGGGTAAGTTCAACTCTTTCCCTCTTTTCCCTTTGCTCCCTACAGTAATCACAGGCTTACATCCCCCTAGTGACCAGTCTATTCTTTTTTACAATTCAGGCCACTGCAGCTTGCTGCAGGGCCATACAACTTAGCACACAATTGAATCTTGCCCAGTGGCGCACGGAAGGGGGTGTTCCGGGTGTCTGGAATACCCCCCCCCCCCGCACCGAGACCGGAAGTGGGGCTGCCGCATGTCCCGGCCGGCTGGGGAGAAGAGAGAAAAAAGTGGAGGCGCCAGCCGCGCCAATAAGGGATGCGGGAGCCGGCTTTATTCCTCGCTCCCTCCCTCTGAATGCCCCCACCTGCTGTGAATGTGTGCCCGGCTCCCCCATGAGTGTGTGTGCAGCGTAGCGGTAGGTCCTCTTACCGCAGATCAGGCGCACCGGCAACTGGAGTCTCGTGCTTCCTGTTTACCATGACGTCACAGGAAGCAGCGAGACTAGTTGCCGGTGCGCATGATCTGCGGTAAGAGGACCTACCGCTCCGCTGCGCACACACTCATGGGGGAGCCGGGCACACATTCACAGCAGGTGGGGGCATTCAGAGGGAGGGAGGGAGGGAGCGAGGAATAAAGCCGGCTCCCACATTCCTTATTGGCGCGACTGGCGCCTCCATCATTTTATTGTCTTTTCTCCCCAGGGAAATCTTCTCCCCACACAGGGGCACCTTCCTATCTAATCTATACTGGGGGACATTTACCTATCTAACTTATACTGGGGGACATATACCTATCAAATCTATACTGGGGGCATATACCTATCTAACCTATACTGGGGGGCATATACCTATCTAACCTATACTGGGGGGCATATACCTATCTAACCTATACTGGGGGGAATATACCTATCTAACCTATACTGGGGGACATATACCTATCAAATCTATACTGGGGGGCATATACCTATCTAACCTATACTGGAGGGCATATACCTATCTAACCTATACTGGGGGGCATATACCTATCTAACCTATACTGGAGGGCATATACCTATCTAACCTATACTGGGGGGCATATACCTATCTAACCTATACTGGGGGGCATATACTTATCTAAGCTATACTGGGGGACATATACCTATCTAACCTATACTGGGGGCATATATCTATCTAACTTATACTGGGGACATATACCTATCTAAACTATACTGGGGACAACTATATGGGCTACCTAATCTGGGGGGGGGGGGGGAACCTATAGCTGGCTACCTATACTGCGGGCACCTATACTTGTCTCCACGTTGGGGGAGCATTTTACGCCCTCACCCTGGGTGCAATTTAGCCTAGAAACGGCTAGTATTTGGCTCCACCCACACCATGTTTTGGCCACGCCCACACACCGCTTTCAGGAATCCCCCCCTTGGAAATCCTGGATTTGCCCCTGTTGCCCCCCTTTTGTTGCCACCAACAGAGCTTTCTGTTGGTGGCATCTGATTGCTACTGAGATTTATTTTTTTAAATAGTTTTATTTTTAGCCTATGACAGGGTTCTTCTTGTGACACGCTCAAGGGGACAGCTCAGTGACAGAGCTGTCCCCCATACAGCGCTGCAGTAGATCACAGGGCTGTACATGTAAATAAACAATTTTTTTTTTATGTATAACAGCCTGCCGCCTACGATCGCCCCTCCCCCGATAATCTGGTCAGTCACGGCCAGTCATGCGCTTCTGCACATACGCGACCCGGCCGCTACTGCACAGGTGCGGAATGCTCTCCGGTGCGGGAGGACTATAGGGGGTAGACGCATGACACAGAAGAGCGCGGCCAGCCAGATATTACCAGTAGAGATGTCGCGAACCGCCGATTTTCGGTTCACGAACTTCCGCGGAAGGTTCGGTTACCGGAAAAGTTTGCGAACCGCAATAGACTTCAATGGGGAGACGAACTTTGAAAAATAGAAAAAATTATGCTGGCCACAAAAGTGATGGAAAAGATGTTTCAAGGGGTCTAACACCTGGAGGCATAGCCGGCCTTTGATATGAGCGACCGGAGCGGTCGCTCAGGGTGCCGGCTTCCAAGGGGGCGCCTATTGCTGGTTACCTATACTGAGGGCACCTACACCCGATTTCCTATACTGGGGGCACCTATAGCTGGCTACCTTTACTGAGGGCACCAACACCTGGCTACCTATACTGGAGGCACCTACACCTGGCTACCTATGGGGGGGGATGGAGACCTTCAACTGACTTCCTATACTGGGGGCACTTATGCTTGGCAACCTATATTGAAAGCACCTACACATGAGATCCTATACTATGGCACCTATACCTGGCTACCTACCTATACTGAGTCTGAGGGCGTTTATTTTTTTTTTTGGGGGGGGACACTGCGGCTATAAAGTGTGGTGCAAATTGTCTTTCTTTGTCATTCTAAAAGGGTGGGGGGGGGGGGGGGGCGCCTAACTGAGCCACTGTTTTTTTTTAATATTCCTGAAAGGTTCTAGCCTTCATTTTTAAGTATATTTAAGATAATGCACTCTTTCCATCCATTTGTGGTTATTAATAGTATTTTTTCCATTATACATATGTGACGTGTCACAGAGATCTGAGCATTTGGCGTGATGTGTAACAACGTCAAACAAGGTTGGGAGCCACTGTCCTAGGAGATATCTCAGGAGAAAAGGAAGAGTGTGTGTGTGTGTGTGTGTGTGTGTGTGTGTGTGTGCGTGCGTGCGTGCGTGCGTGTGTACGCATGCGCGAAGAGGATGAATGGGGGGGGCACAAAAATCAGGTTTCGCTCAGGGCGCTGTGAAACCTAAGGCCGGCCCTGCCTGGAGGGGGGCATGGCGGAGTGGGATACATGCCAAAAGTCCCGGGGAAAAATCTGGATGTGACGCAAAGCAGCATTTTAAGGGCAGAAATCACATTGAATGCTAAATTGCAGGCCTAACGTGCTTTAAAACATCTTGCATGTGTATACATCAATCAGGGAGTGTAATTAGAGTACTGCTTCACACTGACACACCAAACTCACTGTGTAACGCACCGCAAACAGCTGTTTGTGTAGTGACGGCCATGCTGGACTACTGCGCAACATGGCGAGATTGCTCTTCCTCACTCAGTGATGTCAGGTAATGTGTGACTTCCTTCTCAACTTTCCATGGCATTGTTAAAAAGCTTAGGTTTTGTTTTTAAGGGCTCGTTTCCACTATCGCGAATCTGCATGCGTCCAACGCATGCAGATCCGCACATGTAATACAAGTGGATGGGCCTGTTTCCACTGTAGCGTTGTTGAGGTGCGTTTTTTTCAGCGTGAAAAAAACGCACAAAAGAGCCAACGATTTCGCCTGCGTCGGGAATCCGTGCGAATCGCCGCTAATGTATTTAATAGTAAAAACGCATGCGTTTGTTACATGCGTTTTTACCCGCGATTTCGCGTGCGATTTCGCACCTTTTTCAATTTTATTTAGCCCTGGCAGTGTCATGGTTAATTTCGCATGGCACCCTGCCATGCAAAATCGCAGGCGAAATCGCGGGTAAAAACGCATGTGGAAACGCATCCGCATGCGTTTTTACAAGCGTCGGAATGCGGCCGAAATCGCGTCGCAACAGTGGGAACGAGCCCTAAATTACATTTTCTACTTGCTGTGTACTTGTTCAGTACCGCTACAATGAGAATCCTGTGGAGGCGGGCAAGTCTGCCATTGTGACCCCGGGTAATGGCCGGGGAATGAGGGGTTTGAATCCGGTGTGGAGCCTGAGCAACGGCTACCACTACACATCCAAGGAGGGCAGCAGGCAGGCATGCATGCCCGCCCCGAGGTAGTGACCAAAAATAACAATACAGGACTCAAGAGGACCTTTTGCGGCCCTAATCATCATGAATTAACTTTAAATCCTTTAACGGGAATCCGTTATGGAGGGCAAGGCTGATGGTGCCTTCACAGCGATTCACCAGGTTGGTCTCCGGCGAGAATCCGTTATGGAGGGCAAGTCTGCCATTGTTACCGCGGGGAATGAAGGTTGGATTCCGGCCCGAAGTGGGAGCCTGCTGAGACCCATGCTGTAGCTGCCCTGACCGTGCTTTGCAGACCAGGCATCTGTGGTCAGATGGACCCTTGACCCAGCGGGGAAGACAAACCAAGTCGAAAGCATTTGCCAAGAATGTTTGACGGAGGGAAAGTTTTTTTTGCCCTTTTTTTAAATTGTTTGAAAGTTTAGATGGTTGTATTTTTAAATTGTTTGAAAGTTTAGATGGTTGTATTTTTAAATTGTTTAAAAGTGTATCCATTCTTCCTCCCCCCAGCCACGAACAATACCACGGGAACGTGGAGCAGCAGAAGCCCCCTGTGACGGCTGCCGCGGTTGTTCTCCTTGCGCCGCCTCTTCCTCCTCCACAGAAACACCTCCCTTATCATCACCATCATCAGAGTCTGACTCCTCTCCTTCCCCACACGACTCCTCTTCTTCCTCCTCCTCCCCCTCTGTGCTGCCGCAGGTGTTGCAGAAACATCGGGTTCGGGTATAAATGCAGTGAGCTGGGTTTACTCAACACAACAGGTAGTAGGTATATGCAGTGAGCTGGGTTTACTCAACACAACAGGTAGTTATGTGCAGTGATGAGGTGGGTTAAGTAAACACAACAGGTAGTAGGTATATGCAGTGAGCTGGGTTCACTCAACACAAGAGGTAGTAGGTATATGCAGTGAGCTGGGTTTACTCAACACTACAGGTAGTTATGTGCAGTGATGAGGTGGGTTAAGTAAACACAACAGGTAGTAGGTATATGCAGTGAGCTGGGTTCACTCAACACAACAGGTAGTAGGTATATGCAGTGAGCTGGGTTCACTCAACAGTCAACACTACAGGTAGTTATGTGCAGTGATGAGGTGGGTTAAGTAAACACAACAGGTAGTAGTAGGATGCAGTGAGCTGGGTTCACTCAACACAAAGCTAGGTATATGCAGTGATGAGGTGGGTTAAGTAAACACAACAGGTACTGGGTATATGCAGTACTGGGTAGTACAATGTGCAGCTCCCTGTCACACACACAGGTAGTCAGTCACTGAATGTGCTGGGCTGCTGGCACACACACACTATCAATTAGCAAGGCTGTGCATGCAACAAAAGTGTCAGTTTGACACACAGTAAAAAAAATAAAGTACAGGATGAGCTCTGAAAAGAGCTAGGGTGCTATAAAAGCAATAACAATCAGCCAGGAGCAAACTAAGCAGCCAAGAACCTAACTAATCTGTCCCTAGAAGAACAAGTCTGCAGCAGCTGTCCCTTTCCTCTCTCTAGCAGGCACACGAGTGAGTGTAATGGCCGCCGGACCCTGCCTTATATAAGGGGGGGGGGGGGGGGGTGGGGCTCCAGGGCTTACTGTAGCCTGAATGGCTACAATGTGCCTGCTGACTGTGATGCAGAGGGTCAAAGTTGACCCTCATAGTGCATTATGGGGCGAATCGAACTTCCGCAAAGGTTCGCCTGGCGCAGGCGAACGCGAACCCCCAATGTTCGCCTGGAACCGTTCGCCGGCGAACCGTTCGCTACATCTCTAATTACCAGGGGGAGCATATCAAGTGAATGAAGCAGTTGGCGAGGGCGCCCATGCAACTCTTAGGGCTGGAGGAAGCTCCTGCGCAGTACAGCCCGGAGGACGTCCGATGACGTCAGCGCGCCCGCGTGGGACGCAGAAGAGCCCGTCCTTGGAGCACAGAAGAGCCCGACCTGGCAGCCGGCCTGGCCAGGTCGGGTCGGCCACCGAAGACGACCGGAAGCCTCTGGAGCGGCGGCGAGGGCACCTCCTGCCTGCCGCGGGCTGGAGGAAGCCCCAGGTAAGTGGATATGGATTTTTATTTTTTTTAAAGGTTTCCCTGAACCTTCCCTTTAATGCTGCCTCTAAGAGACACAGATCAAGCCTAATGCTAGGTACATACTATACAATTTTCTGACCTTTTTACTGTCAGATTGACCATTTCTATTTTCCATAGAAGTGAACAGAAATCAATTAGAAAATCGATCGGAAATCCGATTGAACCTGCTGGAAATAGTCAGAAAACTGTATAGTGTGTACCTAGCATTAAAGGTCATCTGACCTGAGAGAGGGATGAGGAGGCTGCCACATTGATTTCCTTTTAAACAAAGCCATTTGCCTGGCTCTCCAGCTGAGCATCAAATACCCGAAAAAAATCAGGCAGCTAATCTTGTCAGACTTTTAGTCAGAAAAATCTGATCTGCGTGCTTGTTCAGGGGCTATGGATAGAGGCAGAGAATCAGCAGGACAGCCAGGAAATTTGCATTTGTAAATAAATTATGACAGCCTCCATATCCCCCTCAGGTCAGTTGTCCTTTAAAAAGTCAGTGACAGACCACTCCCACTTTTAGACCACACCCCTCAGGCCACACCCACAAGCCAGTATTTTTTTTACTCTAAACCCTACCTGGCAGAATTAAAGTTTTTGCACCTAAGCATGTGACCCACATTTCTGTTTTGAAAAACAAACTTTCAGTACATATAGAAAAAAGCTGCATAAAACTTTTTTTTTTTATAACTAAAACTGTCCTAAAAAAATCCCATCAATAAAATGAGCAGTTCTATTCATAGTGAAAGTGAAAGTACTTGTGAATGATTAAGATACGGTAGCTCTCGGTAGACAGAAACAGGGGAGTAGGCTTCCAGGAACTGACTCTGGAGGAAGAGAAAGGGGTGGGCGCAGCTGTCTGCATAGAAATCGGGCGAAGCAGATACATCTTTCGTACTGGACTGGTCTCAGAGGAGGACATTATCACACAGCAATGAATCCACAGAACACAGATGAGAGTCTTGCAAAAGATACTCAGACTGAAGGCTTTGTTGTTGTCCATGAAGCAAACATCGAGAGGTGAGAGGGCTATAAAGGGAGACTGATAACATGCTGGAGGTTTGGTATGCTTAGCAGGGTGTGTTCAGGGATGACCTGGAGCTCCGAGCTCAGTGAAGTGCAGAGGATGTGGTGAACTGTTTTGTACAGTGCCAGAAGAGAACCAGAGACCAACAAAGCAAAACATTTTATACATACCTGGGGTTTCCTCCAGCCCCATACGCTCGGATCGCTCCCACGCCGCCATCCTACTCTGCTCGCAGCGCCGGTACCGGGTCCCCGCACTTCCGTCAGTCGGCGTAAGAGAGGTGTGCTCTTTGCGTGTCTCTCCAGCAGCTGCGCTAGAGGGTGCACTTCACCGGCGTAGACTGACGGAAGAGCTGGGGCTGGAGGAAACCCCAGGTATGTATAAAATGTTTTGCTTTGTTGGTCTCTGGTTCTCTTCTGGCACTGTACTGTAGCCTTAAAAAAAATTGTGTTCAACTTACCTGGGGCTTCTACGCCTCCCCTCCCGACGCAGTGCTGCCAACCGTCCGTTTTAATCACTTTTTTAATCACTTCAATTTTAACATGTCCGTACTGCCGTATTTTTCACTCACGTGTCCGTCTAAAACTGTTTATTTTGCCAGCTTCTCTTGTGCGCATGCGCATCATTACCGCGCACAGCAAGTCCTTCCGAGAAGCCACAGCAAGAAACATCGGGCTGCCTCCTCCCTCCTCCAGGCAGCAGTCTTCTCTTTCCAGTCGGGGACTCTCCAGCCAATCTCAGTGAGAGAGACAGCCGAGTGATCCCGCCCACACAGCCCCAGCGTCCAATTCCCGGCCAGCAAATAGGAGAGAGAGGAGACAGCTCACCTGCACTGCAATCTTCGTTCTGTCTCTGCTGTTTGTAGCTGGAGCCTCTCAGCAGATAAGTCGCTTATCTTCCAGCTGCTACATTAATCCACGCTCCTGTCAGCCATGAGGCAGCCGATGTAGTGATCAGCTGGGTTCTGGAATGCCTTCCTGGGAAACTTAGCGTGGGGGTTGCAGAAGGGCTGGGAACAGGGCAGCATTGCTCCTGACAGGGCTGACTGCAGAGGGATAAAGAGGCAGCGTAGAGACTCCTAGTACTCACAAGCATATTGCTATATTTCTATGCATTTTATTTTGCATAGTGTATATAGTGGTGAAATGTGCTGCGGCTGCCCCCATAGTGTATATAGTGATATGTGCTGCCCCCATAGTGTATATAGTGGTGATATGTGCTGTGCTGCCCACATAGTGTATATAGTGATATGTGCTGCCCAATAGTGTATATAGTGATATGTGCTGCCCAATAGTGTATATAGTGATATGTGCTGCCCAATAGTGTATATAGTGATATGTGCTGCTCCCATAGTGTATATAGTGATATGTGCTGCCCCATGGTGTATATAGTGATATGTGCTGCCCCATGGTGTATATAGTGATATGTGCTGCCCCATGGTGTATATAGTGATATGTGCTGCCCCATGGTGTATATAGTGATATGTGCTGCCCCATGGTGTATATAGTGATATGTGCTGCCCCCATAGTGTATATAGTGATATGTGCTGCCCCCATAGTGTATATAGTGATATGTGCTGCCCACATAGTGTATATAGTGATATGTGCTGCCCACATAGTGTATATAGTGATATGTGCTGCCCCCATAGTGTATATAGTGATATGTGCTGCCCCCATAGTGTATATAGTGATATGTGCTGCCCCCATAGTGTATATAGTTATATGTGCTGCCCCCATAGTGTATATAGTGATATGTGCTGCCCAATAGTGTATATAGTGATATGTGCTGCCCAATAGTGTATATAGTGATATGTGCTGCCCAATAGTGTATATAGTGATATGTGCTGCCCAATAGTGTATATAGTGATATGTGCTGCCCCCATAGTGTATATAGTGATATGTGCTGCCCCATAGTGTATATAGTTATATGTGCTGCCCCCATAGTGTATATAGTGATATGTGCTGCCCAATAGTGTATATAGTGATATGTGCTGCCCAATAGTGTATATAGTGATATGTGCTGCCCCCATAGTGTATATAGTGATATGTGCTGCCCCCATAGTGTATATAGTGATATGTGCTGCCCCATGGTGTATATAGTGATATGTGCTGCCCCATGGTGTATATAGTGATATGTGCTGCCCCATGGTGTATATAGTTATATGTGCTGCCCCCATAGTGTATATAGTGATATGTGCTGCCCAATAGTGTATATAGTGATATGTGCTGCCCAATAGTGTATATAGTGATATGTGCTGCCCCCATAGTGTATATAGTGATATGTGCTGCCCCCATAGTGTATATAGTGATATGTGCTGCCCCCATAGTGTATATAGTGATATGTGCTGCCCCCATAGTGTATATAGTGATATGTGCTGCCCCCATAGTGTATATAGTGATATGTGCTGCCCCCATAGTGTATATAGTGATATGTGCTGCCCCATGGTGTATATAGTGATATGTGCTGCCCCATGGTGTATATAGTGATATGTGCTGCCCCATGGTGTATATAGTGATATGTGCTGCCCCATGGTGTATATAGTGATATGTGCTGCCCCATGGTGTATATAGTGATATGTGCTGCCCCATGGTGTATATAGTGATATGTGCTGCCCCATGGTGTATATAGTGATATGTGCTGCCCCATGGTGTATATAGTGATATGTGCTGCCCCCATAGTGTATATAGTGATATGTGCTGCCCCCATCTATATATATAATAGACTAAGTGCCTCAACCTTCAAACAAGAAGAAGAAGTACTTTGCATGAGAAAATTTATGCGTGATCAAACACCAAGTTTAAGGCCTCTTTTCCACGGACTGTTGAGCTGTGTGCTCAGCAAGCAGTTACCAGGCAGCAGTGAGCAGTTACCAGGCAGCAGTGAGCAGTTACCAGGCAGCAACGAGCAGTTACCAGGCAGCAACGAGCAGTTACCAGGCAGCAACGAGCAGTTACCAGGCAGCAACGAGCAGTTACCAGGCAGCAACGAGCAGTTACCAGGCAGCAACGAGCAGTTACCAGGCAGCAACGAGCAGTTACCAGGCAGCAACGAGCAGTTACCAGGCAGCAACGAGCAGTTACCAGGCAGCAACGAGCAGTTACCAGGCAGCAACAAGCAGTTACCAGGCAGCAGTGAGCAGTTGTGAGAGTTTGAGAGCCATTTCACTGCCTATTCACAGTCCATGGAAAAGAGGCCTTACCCTAGCAAGTCTGACATTGCAAATCTGGCCTAATTGGATATTCATGAGGCAATGCTCATGCAAATGCATGCACAAACCAATACCACAAAGCAGTCACCCTGCTACATGCTACATTAGCACTATCCGGCTTAGTGCACACCAGAGCGGTTCGGCAGCGTTTTGCGATCCACTTGCGGCTGCGGATACGCTTGGGTAATGTATTTCAATGGGCTGGTGCACACCAGAGCGGAAGGCGTTTTGCTGAAACGCATACTCCCGAGGTGAGGCATTTTTTTGGATTTCGGATGCGTTTCTGCCTCAATGTTAAGTATAGGAAAAACGCAGACCGCTCTGAAAAAAGGCAGTTCAGAGCGGTTTTGCAGGCGTTTTTGTTACAGAAGCTGTTCAGTAACAGCTTTACTGTAACAATGTATGAAATCTACTACACCAAAAACGCTTTACAAAACCGCAAAATGCTAGGTGAAATGCTACAGAAAAATAAGAAAAAGCGTTTCAAAATCTGCTAGCATTTTGCGGATCTGCTAGCAGTTTTTGGTGTGCTCCAGGCCTCCAGAGCGCAACGAGGAGGATTCCCAATGCCCCCTTTTTATACAACTGGGGGGACCGCAGGGTCCCAGGCTCTCTCACTGCCTGGAAACCACAGCGGCACCCCGGAGGGGGAGGCTGGGTGGCGTGGACGACCCCCCCCCCCCCAAGTTTGGCCAGCGCCGGGGAGAGCCGTCTGCACCCACCTCCCAATATTAAAAACAGGCACTTACCTTAACGTCCATTGCGTTCTGCTACATGCGCATTAATTTGGGGGCACCACATGAGAAAGGTGAGAAGCATGGGTCACCCCGAGCTTTAGAGCTCAGGGCTGGCTCACATACAGCACTCCAGAGGGGGGGGGGGGGGGGGGGAGGACAGGCGCACTCACTCCAGGGTTCACACCACCGGAGCAAGCCATCCACCACCTGCCTCCAAAGGATACAAACTGCACAAAATCCTTTCCATGAGAAAATTAATGCGCATGTAGCAGAACCCAATGGACGTTAAGGTAAGTGGCTGTTTTTAATATTAGGAGGTGGGTGCGGACGGCTCTCCCCAGCGCTGGCCATGCTTGGGGGGGGGGGGGGGGGCAGCTGCGCCACCCAGCCTCCCACTCCGGGGTGCCGCTGTGGTTCCCAGGCAGCGAGAGAGCACTTTGCAGTATTGGTTTTATGACCCTGCATAGTTTGGCATGCGAAAGCAAATGCATATTTGCATGAGCATTGCTTCATAAATAGCCAATTAGGCCGGATTTGCAAAGCCAGACTTGCTACAGTTAAACTTGGTGTTTGAGCACGCATACATTTTCTCATGGAAAGCCTACTTCTTCTTGCTTCAAGGTTGAGGCACGTACTCTATTAGATAGATAGATGCGGCGTATGCTACGACGCGGGTTGGCTAGTAGTGTATATAGTGATATGTGCTGCCCCCATAGTGTATATAGTGATATGTGCTGCCCCATAGTGTATATAGTGATATGTGCTGCCCCCATAGTGTATATAGTGATATGTGCTGCCCCCATAGTGTATATAGTGATATGTGCTGCCCCCATAGTGTATATAGTGATATGTGCTGCCCCCATAGTGTATATAGTGATATGTGCTGCCCCATAGTGTATATAGTGATATGTGCTGCCCAATAGTGTATATAGTGATATGTGCTGCCCCATGGTGTATATAGTGATATGTGCTCCCCCATAGTGTATATAGTGATATGTGCTGCCCCATAGTGTATATAGTTGTATGTGCTGCCCCCATAGTGTATATAGTGATATGTGCTGCCCCCATAGTGTATATACTGGTGAAATGTGCTGCCCACATACCTTCAGCTATGTTTGTCTCCTCCCAAAATTCACAAGAAGTTTCCTAAAAAGCCCGCTACTGACTCCGCCCCCAAACTCTGCCCCCTGTCCGTCCAAACATTGGGGTGTCCAGATTTTTTGATCATTTTGTCCAGGAAAAACAAGAAATTGGGTTGGCAACCCTGTCCCGACGTCCTGTGCCGGGACAAAACGATCTTCTGGTCCCTGCCGCTGGTCACTTCCTGCTTTTTGCAACTTTAATGTCGCAATCCACTGCGCCTGCGAGGCTTGAGCTGCGCATGTCATCACTGTCACCTACATCACTGAGAGCTTCTCCAGTGGGGACCGGAGGATTGTTTTGTCCCGGTGTGGTCACAAGACGTCTGCAGGGGCCCATAGAAGCCCCAGGTAAGTTCAACCCCTTTTTTTTTTATTTAAGGCTACAGTACTCCTTTAAAGTAAACCTGAGACGGGCATACTATTTTATACTTACCCAGGGCTTCCTCCAGCCCAATGAGCACTGATATGTGTCTCACTGTCCTCCTGAGTGCCTCCATTCTTCGGCTATCAGTCCCGGTAATTTGGCTCAACTGTGCCAGTCGGGCCCTCCTGCACATTTGCGGAGGGGCCGTGCATGCGCAGAAGAGCTGCCTGGCGCAAGTTAGCCAGATTACCGGGACTGATATCAGGCAAACGGAGGCACTTGGGAGGACAGTGAGGGATTCATTGCTGCTCATGGGGCTGGGGAAGCCCCAGGAAAGTATAACATTTTAGTATGCCCATCTCAGGTACACTTTAAAGAGAATCTGTTAGTTTTAATAAAATAAACCAGATACTTATCTCGGACACTGCATGTGATTCCGATTCCGCTTTGTAATCGTTTGTTACATTGGATTCCGATTCCGATTTTTAATCTTTACTGCATGCTGCATTTTTTGATCCATTTTTCTGTTGAATGTATTCACGGAAAATCGGAATTGAAAATCGGTATCAGAATCGCAAAACGGATTTGCAGTGTGCAGGGAGCTTAATAGTTGCCTGCCTGTGCACTAGAGGCTTACTGTTTGGGCTCTGACAGAAATAGCTGAACACAATCGAGTCTGCTTGCACCTCCGCACTACAGAACTCCGCAGTGGGCTCAGCGATTTCCACCAAAGCAGGAGCAGAAAGCTGCAAGTACACTTGTGCAGGAGCGGTGACAAGCGCCAATGAGCAACATTTTTGGGGGTCCCATCTCTGTATCCCCTCTGCTGAGGAGGAAGGCTTTAGCATCCAGAGGTTACCCCCTCCCAAAGTAAGGGGTAATATTTTTCCACTTCAGATTCACTTTAATGACAACCTGAAGTGATAATAATGTGAAAGACCATTGGTGACTGTTTTGAAAATTCTGTTGCTGTTAGTACTAATCTCCTCTTCAGGCTTGTACTGTTGTGTGAAAATGAGCATTTACATTGTGACACGGAAACACAGAAAAATGTTCAGGTATTCTGCAAATTTTGCTGTGTCTACATATATGACAATTTCCTTCTTTGCTTTCTTTTTATAACGTATGCAAATTTTGGGGCCCCCACATTTCACATGCAATGCCATTGAGAATATAATGCGTGATTTGGATGCAAACTAGTGCGGCATTCAACAAAATTCAGCAAGCTGTCAAGAGTTTTTTTTCTGCAATAAAACTCATGTAATGGACACAATCCCATAGACTTCCATGAACATGTGAGTTTGCAGAACACAAAAATGCAAACATTCATCTGTAGTGAAAACAAGCCCTTATTCATAGAAAGGGTCATGCTACTCATCCTTCTCTACCCCTCTCCATAGTACAGAACAGAGTTTTCTCCTTTCACGAAATAGTTTTGGATCTCTATACAGTATTTGTTGAAGCATGTTACAATCCTGACACCTAGTGGTACTTTACTGGTATATCCCAACTTTGCTATGTGCTTTATTATTATTATTATTATTATTTAGTATTAATATAGCGCTGACATCTTCTGCAGCGCTGTACAGGGTATATTGTCTTGTCACTTAACTGTCCCTCAGAAGAGCTCACAATCTAATAAACTGTAATCTATGTAGGTATTGTGTAGTGTATGTATCATAGTCTAGGGCCAATTTGGGGGAAGCCAATCAGCTTATTTGTATGTTTTTGGGATGGGGAGGAAACCCATGCAGACACGGGGAGAACATACAAACTTTTAGAGGCTAAACAGAAATTTGCTTCTTAAAACAGAAGGTATTTGTGATAATTCAGATTGGAGTGAGCATATGATGTCTCCCACAATGCATCATTGCTGAATATGTAAATCATCCTTTGTTGTCCCTGTAAGCTAACCACACCTCCAGAACCGCTGGAATGCAATGATGCGCCAGCTTGTTAATGTTACAGGGCTGATCATCCTTTGTTCTCCCTGTAAGCTAACCACACCTCCAGAACCGCTGGAATGCAATGATGTGCCAGCTTGTTAATGTTACAGGGCTGAACTAATACAACATGCTTACAGACTGTTTTGGATTGATTGATCCTTATCAGTGTATGGCATGGAATAATGTGGCTTTATGGGGTACAACTTGAGACACACGGACTAATGCTAGGCATACACGGCGCGTTTATGCGCCAGAATCGAGCCAGTGGCTCGATGCCGGCGCGTCCCCGCTCGTCTGCGCGGGCGCGTGGATCGATTCCCGCTTGTCCCCGTGGGCAGTTCCTTATCAGCCGCTCGTTTCTTCCATTGTCCGCCCGCGGGGATCGAGTACGGAATCAATCCGCCGTGGTGACCGGACAGGTTGAATATTATCAATCGAGCCATCAGCGGCTCAATTGATAACAATTATCGCTCCGTGTATGCCTAACATTTACAGATTGCTCAGCAAGCTCATGGTGAACCATAGTGAAACGATTATTCCTATACCTGTGAAACCTGCGTTAAGATTACGTTTTGTCATATCTGACTATTAAAAGCTATGTTTTACATCTGTTTGTCATTTAAGGGCCTTTTGTTTTTTGTTTGCCAGTTTATGCTGTCTGATTGTGAGGTGGCCATTTCACTACTTACAATTGCTTTATAAGTCCTAGTGATGTTACTGAAAGGTGTGTGTGTGTGTGTGTGTGTGTGTGTGTGTATATGTATATACACACACACACACACACACACACACACACACACACACACACACACACACACACACACACACACACACACACACACACACACACACACACACACACACACACACACACACACACACACACACATATAATATAGTAAGGCTATCATTCATAAAGCATTTCCGCATGCGGAAATGCTTAAAACAGCTGACTTTACCGCACACGTAGCAAAATCTGCATTCATAAAGGCTCCTTCCGCATGAAAAACTGACATTACCGAGCACAGCGATAAATCACCGCCTTGTGCGGTGAAATGTAGCAAAATGTTAATTCATAAAGATCACCGCAAGCGGTGTGAGGTCGGGAAGTACCGCTCCCTCTGATGTGGCGATAACAATGTTAAGTGAATGGAGACACAAATCTCCCAGGCAGCTGCAGTAGAGCGGAACACGGAGAAATGTATCAACTCTGCAGCTTCCTGTGCTTCCGCAAGCCTACCGCCAGCCTAATTCGGGAAATCTCCGCACTGCTACCGCAACTAGATACATTTTTATGAATGCGCAGCCAGAAGTCTAAAACACTGACAGCGGTGGTTTCCCGCACAGATTCTCTTTACCGACAACAGGTTTATGAATGATAGCCTAAGTGCCTCAACCTTCAAGCAAGAAGAAGAAGTAGCGCCCTGCCCCCAGGGCCGGTCTAAGCAAGAAGAAGAAGTAGCACCCTGCCCCCAGGGCCGGTCCAAGCAAGAAGAAGAAGTAGCACCCTGCCCCCAGAGAGGGTCCAAGCAAGAAGAAGGGGCTGGTCCAAGCAAGAAGAAGAAGAAGTAGTGCCATATCAAACCAAGGGTGAAAAGGGATAATTTGCATATTTAGTAGCAGTGCATTGTGGGTAACCACAAATGTTCACTTATAGCTGAATTATTGCAGATTTGGTTCTGTTTTAAAAAGGCAAATTACACCAAGCTTTGCTTTTTTTTTAGTAGGAGGGCTTTTTGATCCCTTTTATCCCCCTATACATTCTTAGTAGTTTGGGTCACCCCGAGCTGCTTGGTTACTCTGTTGTACTGGTCCAAGCCCTATCTCATACAGTAACTTCAATCCCTGCTATGTACTGATGAGGACCAAAAGTCTGAAATAGGCTGTCATATGTGGGTTTAATATGACTGGGTAAAATTTAAAGCTATAGACTTGCTATACACCATAGAGATAAGAAGTTTGGAACTTTTCAGTGATCTGGATGATTTGAATCTGGTCATTGTAAAGATCTGGATCTTTGAATTGAATCTTCGGATCATTTTACTAGTGAAGCAGATGGGGTGAAATGACTAGCAGGACGGGACCTTCCCTGCACTGTACGTTCAGTTCAAGACTGGCTGCTATTATAGCAAACCAGTATAGCAAGCTATGTGTCAACTTCTTTGATATATTTTACTTTTAGTTCTGTTTAAAGACCTGATATGTAGATTTGTGCAGAATGATAAGATAACCTTTCCCCACCTAAAGAGAGAGGTTTAGCAAGCAAGGGGCCTTATTTCCCCCCCCCTTCAGAGTTAAAGGACTTCCGAGACCAAAATAACAAAAATGACACTTTACCTTTTTATCTGCAGAATCCACGGAGGACGTTCTCCGCTCCGTACCGCCGTCAATCTAGACCTTTTAGTTCCCCCAGGGCTTGTCCCGCCCCCACCGAATGGGTCGCATCCATTCCACCCCTAAGATGGCCGCCGCCTTGATCCGCGGCTGTGCAGTACGCTTTGCCGCAAGTGCGACTGCGCAGCCTTTAGCCCGCCTCCAGCCGCGTAGTGGTTCCCGGCATTCTCCTGAAGTGTACGTCAGGCGCGGCTGGAGGCGGGCTAAAGGCTGCGCAGTCACACTCGCGGCAAAGCGTACTGCTCAGCCGTGGATCAAGGTGGCGGCCATTTTAGGGGTGGAATGACGATGCGACCCGTTCGGTGGGGGCAGGACAAGCCCTGGGGGACCTAAAAGGACTAGATTGACGGCGATACGGAGCGGAGGACGCGGAGGGCGTCCTCCGTGGATTCTGCAGATAAAAAGGTAAAGTGTCATTTTCGTCATTTTGGCCTCGGAAGTCCTTTAAGTCAACATTTTATGGCCTGCCCATGTGATTCTCCCTGAGCATGCTGGGTATTCTGTAAATCAGAGCTTTATTTATTTTTAGGAGCGATCTGCCGACCGCATCCGCCAGTGAAACCACTTGGCTAATGTATTTCAATGGGATGGTGCACACCAGCGGTTTGAGGTTTTTAGCAAACCGCAAACGTGGGTCCTGCAGCACGTTTGCGGTTTGCAGAAGCGTTTCTGCCTCAAAGTAAAGTATAGGAAAAACGCAAACCGCTCTGGAAAATGCTACATCAGAACGGTTTGCCAGGCGTTTTTGTTACAGAAGCTGTTCAGTAACAACTTTTAAGGCCCATTCACACCTGAGCGGAAATTGCACAATTCCCACTCATGGCAAACCGCTAGCGGTTTAGTAAAAACCGCTACACATTGTTGCAATGTTGCGATAACCGCAAACGCGTTTAATGCAGCAGTTTGCTGGCAATTTGCGTTTAGCGATTGTGATTAGCGTGCGAAGCACGCTAATCGCGATTGCTCCAAAACCGCCGCAGTGTCCAGTGATTTTTCCACGTTAATCGCGGGAAAATCACTCCCGCAAAACGCCAGCGGTAATCGCCGGCGGTTTGCGATTATAGGTGTGAACGGGCCCGTAACAATATGTGTAATCTGCTACCCGAAAACGCTCCTAAAACCGCAAGGCATGTTTAGAAAACGTCTCTAAACATGCCTAGAATTGCTCTGAAAATCTGCTCCAAAAAACGCTAGCATTTTGCAGATCTGCTAGCGTTTTTGGTGTGCACTGGGCCTGATAGTAGGTGTGTGAGTAGTAGTACACATTGCCAGCAATGATATTTGGTGTGTGAGTAGTAGTACACATTGCCAGCAGTGATATTTGGTGTGTGAGTAGTAGTACACATTGCCAGCAGTGATATTTGGCGTGTGAGACAAGGAGTTAACTTTGTAACCAAGAGCTGCTGCCTGTGGTGCCTGTAACCTGATCCCTCAGTGAGCTCAGCTGGGAGGAGTTGCCTCTCTCACTCCATCCCTAACTGTTCACTGCGCTTCCTGTTTCTTCCACTGTGATCCGAATCGTTCACTGTGATGATCCGGATGATTCGACTCACAAAAAGGATTCGGATCAAAGATCCAAATCGTTCATGATCCGGACAACACTGATACACCAGCGGTTCTAGATGCTTGCTTGACTTACCAAGGGTGAAAAGGGATAATTTGCATATTTAGGAGCAGTGCATTGTGGGTAACCACAAATGTTCACTTATAGCTGACTTATTGCAGATTTCCTTCTGTTTTAAGAAGGCAAATTACACCAAGCTTTGTTTTTTTAGTAGGAGGTCTTTTTGGTCCCTTTTATCCCCTATACATTCCGAGAGGTTTGGGTCACCCTGAGCTGCTTGGATACTCTGTTGTACTGGTCCAAGCCCTATATCATACAACCATATCAATTCCTGCCAAGTACTGATGAGGATCATAAGTCTGAAACAGGCTGTCTACATGTGGGTTTGATAGGTCTGTAAAATGTAAAGCTATATGCTTGCTATACACCAGCAGTTCTGGATGCTTGCTTAGCTTACCAAGGGTGAAAAGGGATAATTTGCATATTTAGTAGCAGTGCATTGTGGGTAACTACAAATGTTCACTTATAGCTGAATTATTGCAGATTTCCTTCTGTTTTAAGAAGGCAAATTACACCAAGCTTTGTTTTTTTTAGTGGTAGTAGGTCTTTGTGGTCCCTTTTATCCCCCTATACATTCCGAGTGGCTTGGGTCACCCTCAGCTGCTTGGTTACTCTGTTGTACTGGTCCAAGCCCTATCTCATATAGCCACATCAATGAGTGAATCTGTGAATGCATTAGTTTGAACATTTGCATGCGACAGAGCAAAGGGTAAATATATTTTTTTTAGCCATTTCAATCCCTGCCAAGTACTGAGGAGGACCAAAACTCCGAAACAAGCTGTATACATGTGGGGTTGATATGACTGTTTAAAATTTAAAGCTATATGCTTGCTATACACCAGCGGTTCTGGATGCTTGCTTGGCTTACCAAGGGTGAAAAGGGATAATTTGCATATTTAGTAGCAGTGCATCGTGGGTAACCACAAATGTTCACTTATAGCTGAATTGTTGCGGATTTCCTTCTGTTTTAAGAAGGCACATTACTCCAATACAGTGGGTAGCATTGCAGGAAGTGACGACAGTGGAACGCACACTGGAACGTGGAAGAGGTGAGTCATCCCCGCCCGCTGCCTCTTACTAATAGTGGCGGCTGCTGCTGAGCTTAAGCAGGAGGGGGAGCGCACATGGGGACCCAGGTGAGGGAGGGGGGGGGTCCTGCTGAGCTTAAGCTGGAGGGGGAGCGCACATGGGGACCCAGGTGAGGGAGGGGGGGGGGGTCCTGCTGAGCTTAAGCTGGAGGGGGAGCGCACATGGGGACCCAGGTGAGGGAGGGGGGGGGGGGGGTCCTGCTGAGCTTAAGCTGCAGGGAGAATGCACATGGGGACCCAGGTGAGGGGGTCCTGCTGAGCTTAAGCTGGAGGGGGAGTCCGACCCCCCCCCCCCCCCCCCTCCCCGCCGCTGTGCCCAATACCCCCTTCCTGCCCTCTACCCCCTTATGCGGTGTATGCTACGCCGTGGGTCGGCATATATATATATATATATATATATATATATGTATATGTATATATGTATATGTATATATATATATATATATATATATATATATATATATATATATATATATATATATATATATATATATATATATATATATATATATATCTCTATATATATATATATATATCTCTCTATATATATATATATATATATATATATATATATATATCTATATCTATCTGTATACTGTACATATGTGTATGTATGTATACACACACACACACACACACACACACACACACACACACACACACACACACACACACACACACACACACACACACACACACACACACACACACACACACACACACACACACACACACACACACACACACACACACACACACACACACACACACACACACACACATATATATTTTCCAATCTTAACACACAATTACTCAATGATGACCTAGTTTGTGAGCTTTGCGGTCTTTGGCATCAATAATTGGCATTGAAATGAAATAAATCTAATTGGCTGTGGCTCCACTCCTTTGAAAATCAATAGGTGAATTTTGATTAGCTTTTGTAGGCTCCACCCACTTTTCTGAATATTAATCCCAGTCACCCAGTGACCAACTGTGCAAAGTTTAAGAACCCTGGCATTGACAGACAGTGTAAGAATGGCTGCAGTTTACATTCTGGCAGTGAAATTTGTATTTTTCTCCACCCACTGATGTCCTAATGTTTCCCGGGTGTGTATTTGCCTGCTGTTGGCTGTGGCCACTTTTTCTAACCCTAACACACAATTGTCAATAGTCCATGACTAAGTTTGTGAGATTTGTGGTCTTTGACATGAATAATTTTCATGAAATGAAACACATCTGAATCACTGTTTGTGGCCCCACCCCTTTTCTAAATATTTAACCCCAGTCACCCAATGATCAACTGTACCAGGTTTGAGGCTTGTGCCATTAACAGTGCAAAAATGGCAGCAATTAAATATTTACCTTGAAAATCAATAGGTGAATTGTGATTGTTTTTTGTAGGCTCCACCCACTTTTCTGCATATTAATCCCAGTCACCCAGTGACCAACTGTGCAAAGTTTTAGAAACCTACAATTAATAGTGTAAGAATGGCTGCAGTTTACATTTTCCCAGTAAAATTTGTGTTTGACTCCGCCCACTGATGACTCGGCATTGCCCAGGTATTTGGCTGGTGTTGGCTCCGCCCACTTTTTCTAACCCTAGCACAAAATTACTTTATGACCAAGTTTGTGAGCTTTGCAGTCTTTGGCATCAATAATTTGCATTGAAATAAAATAAATCTGATTGGCTGTGGCTCCACCCCTTTTCTGAATTTGAACCCCAATCACCCAATGGCCAACTGTACCAGGTACAGGTGATTAACAGTGCAAGAGGCTTGTGCCATTAACAGTGCAAAAATGGCATCAATTAAATATTCCCCTTAAAGATTAATAGGTGGATTTTGATTAGCTTTTGTAGGCTCCACCCACTTTTCTGAATATTAATTTCAGTCACCCAGTGACCAACTGTGCAAAGTTTGATAACCCTACCATTAACAGTGTAATAATGGCTGCTGTTTACATTTTCCTAGTAAAATTTGTATTTGTCTCCGCCCACTTATGACCCTGCGTTGCCCGCTTTGTATTGTATTTGGCTGGTGTTGGCTGTGCCCACTTTCCTAACCCTAACACACAATCAATTACTCAATTACCAAGTTTGTGAGCTTTGCGGTGTTTGGCAACAATAATTTGCATTGGAATGAAACAAATCTGATTGGCTGTTTGTGGCTCCACCCCTTTCTGAAATTGAACCCCAGTCACCCAATGATCAACTATACCAGGTTTGAGGCTTGTGCCATTAACAGTGCAAGAATGGCAGAAATATTCCCCTTGAAAATCAATAGGTGAATTTTGATTGGCTTTTATAGGCTCCAACCACTTTTCTGAATAATATTCCTAGTCACCCAACGACCAACTGTGCAAAGTTTGAGAACCCTACCATTAACAGTGTAAGAAAAACAAAAGTTTGCTTTCTTAAAACAGAAAGAATTTGCGATAATTCAGGTTGGAGTGAGCTTGAGATGTCTCCCAGTGCATCACTGCTGAATATATTCAAATTAACCAGTTACCCTTAGAAGCTAAACACACCTCCAGAACCGCTGGAATGCAATGATGTGTCAGCTTGTTAATTTGTACAGAGCCATAATAATCCAACATGCATACAGACAATTTTTTTTTTCTTTTTTTAGCTTTCTTGGCTCCTGTTGCATGCAACAGGAGTCCCGGGTAAGCAAGGCCTTAAAGAGACTCTGAAGCGAGAATAAATCTCGCTTCAGAGCTCATAAATAGCAGGGGCACGTGTGCCCCTGCTAAAACGCCGCTATCCCGCGGCTAAACGGGGGTCCCTTCACCCCCAACCCACCCCCCGCAAAAGTGTGTCGTGAAAAGGTCGCAGAATTTCCCTTCCTGGAGGCAGGGCTAACGGCTGCAGCCCTGCCTCCAGTCGCGTCTGTCAGCGGCGCATCGCCGCCTCTCCCCCGCCCCTCTCAGTGAAGGAAGACTGAGAGGGGCGGGGGTGAGGCGGAGATACGCGCTGACAGACGCACGTGGGGCAGGGCTGCGGCGGTTAGCCCTGCCCCAACCAGGAAGCGCTCCCCGGGTGTATCGAGGGGGATTTGGGGGTGATGGGACCCCCGTTAAGCCGCGCTATAGCGGCGTTTTAGCAGGGGCACACGTGCCCCTGCTATTTATGAGGTCTGAAGCGAGACTTATTCTCGCTTCAGACTCTCTTTAAAGCCCATGCACGGAGAAAGCGTGAGTGCGTAAAGCACCCCCACAAAACGTGCATGTGCAGCCACGGGCCCCACAATACAGCAGGGCCCTTCCGGTGTTCCCCGAAGGGAACATTCCCCCTTTGCCTTCAGCGCAGGGGGTTTCTTGGGTCTTCCAACACCCGAAGGATAGAAGGACCCCAACCTGCCCAGTGGTTACCCAAAGGGCCTGGCCATGTGGCAACCGTGTCCACATGGTCGGTGGCTCCCCCGAGAGGGAGCCGGGGTGAGAACCGAAGTCCCCAGGGGACAAGTCCCCGGTGCCAGCAAGCTGGCCACGACCTTGCGGCCGGAGTGATAAAAATTCTGCACTCTCCCTAGCCAAAAGGCCGGGGAGCTGCGTTAGTCGACTATGCATATGGGCAGTACAGACCAAAGCACCCTACTTCCGCCTGGGATCTGCCACATCCCGGGTTTTTTTCAGGTGCACCTGGAGCGCCACTTCCAGGGGCAGTACGCCTAAGCAAAGCCCTCAGCCCTTCAGCTTCGACCAGTGGTAGATCCATTCCATCAGCCTCTGGGGAATTATGACAAGGAGGGACACACTGCCACTGTGCCATCCCTCCAAGTCCCCCCAAAAAACCTCAAGAACAGATTTTTTTTTTTAGCCTCAGCTAAAACCACTCAAAGTCAAGACACTAAAGGCAATCTTACAATGAGTCCAACCTTCTATACCATACCGGTATCACTAAAAACATTTTGCATCATTGGCTCTCATTTTAATATTTCTTATCAGATTAATCATCAACATATAATTTCACAATAAGTCCAATTTTTTTAACACTTTTCACCTTTCTTCTTCTCCATCTTCTTAGAGATTCTCACTTTCTCATTTTTCCCTGATATTTTCACCACCATTTTCTTCCGCACAGATTTGTACTCTACATCACTTTCTTCTGGCAATAAACCATCTTTAGCACTTTTCAGAGTTTCTATAAACTCTTCAAAGTCATCATCTCTTTCCCTTTCCCTAATCGGCAATTTCACCTCAGGACGAACACATATTCCTGTACTTTTTCCAGCCACTTTTTCGTCAACCCCACCTTCAGCCTCTGCGACATCAACTAAAGACTCGTCTTCACTTTCCTCATAATCATCTGTTGACAATATTTGGTCACTTCTCACCATTGCGCATTCCACAGTTTTCAACTTATTCTTTTATTTCTCTCTTATCGGCCACCAAAATCCACTATTCCCGTTAACAACAAATGACTTGGGCAAACACAGTTCTTCGCCACCTTTCAACCACACATGGAACGATCTCCTACCATCCCATACGCCAAGTGGGTTCAAAAACGCTTTGTTAAACAAAATAAATTTCACATGCGGACAAAAAATAAGTCTCACTTCTTCTGCTGTTATAAATGGGTCCTCCATAGCAATTCCAATCTGTACTGGTTTTCCAATTTCGGAACACAACATTATAGGATCATTAGGCTTAGCCAAACTTCTCCACTTAAAGTACACATCAATGCAGGATATATCTTCTTCCAAAGTCACATCCACATATTTTTGTTTCCAGTTTTCTTGCATGCAGAACACATCATCCATGCTTATTTCCAATCGGCGAAAAACATACTTAGCAATGGACGCAATGTCCCAAATCATACCTTTCCTGCCCAGTATCCTCAGGCAATTTTTCTTCTCCATGAGATCCATAATTTCCTCTTCGCTGCTTGGTCCGGTCCAGAAACTGTCCTCCACGCAAGGCAGAGACAGTGGGGGGTAAACCCAGCCCTCAAGCCCCAGGTCAGCAGAACCAACCTGCTAATGACCACCCTGTTGGGGGTAGGCCAATGGTACCTCTTATGGCCAAAACCAGCAGAGGCTGAGAGCTGGGGGGGGGAGATCACGTCACGTTGCCAGGGGGCTAAGCCGCGGACCAATCGCAGCATGCAGGGTGCCTTCCGAAGAAGATCAATCCCTGCAAGGCCGATCAAGATGCACTTTTTTTTTTTTGCCTCAGCTATAATATACCCATAAATATTACAGGTAGAATAAGGCTTGCATCATCGGCTTTTTTAAATTTTATTTTTATATATTCACTGATTTTTCTCCAATAACCAAACTACCCACCAATGCTGATAACAAAATAATAAGGCCGCATCTATTATTCTTATGTCCTTATAGAACACTGAATTTTCCTCAAAATATAAGCGCACTTTCTCTCGCAACCAACCTGGAAAACAATAATCATCAAAATAGGCCTCCATCCTGTTTTTTAATTTACGAGCAATCAACACTCTTGTTTCTTTTATAACGTCTTGATCTTCGTAGCTATCATAAAGAATGTTCGCATCTGTCAAAAAATTGACCATCTCATTTTCCCCAAAATTCTCAATCCTCACATTGAAAATGGCTTTCTCTCTTTCAGAGACTCTGTAATCACGGACTCCAATAAACCCTTTAGAAGAATTTGGCACAATTGTTTTCTTCTTCTTTTTCTTTTCTTCTGGTTCACTACCACCAAGGGAACTTAAACCAGCAGACTCTTGACCACCATCACTCTCATCAGGCTTAGTAGGGGCCTCTTTCCTTTTATTTGCTCCCTGACTGGAAGAAGTAGGGTCCCCCTGTTCTTCAGCCATAGGTTCCTCATGAGTTTCTGTTTGTGTTTCCCCTTGTGGGTTCTCTTGAGGCTTCTGTGGTTCTTCCTGGCTATCATCTCTCTGCTCTTCCGGACATTTTTTCTCTTTCTTCTGTCGCCTTTCTCCCTTCATAGGACAGTTCATATAGAAATGCCCAACACCTCCACATAAGTTACACATCTTCCCTTTTGGGCACTGTTGAAACTCATGGTCCTCACTGTCACAATTTGAGCAGAACCTTTTCTCGCATCTCTCCTAAGTATGTCCATATTCTTTACATCGGCGACAGAAAGAGTCCATGCCGGAAAAAAACAAATCACAATTGCCGATCTTGAATCTTGCAGGCGGACGTACTCCACCTCTAAATTTAACAAAAAATCGCCACTTGGAAGTCCAGACACCAAACTCATTTAAGATCTTCCCAGCAATTTTTACCGCTGCACAAAACCTCCGCAGAAAGGTCACAACATCTGAGCAGGGCAAATGAGGTGAGTACATTTTCACTACCAGGACCATCTCATCATAATAAGGAGTAATCCGGATTCCCTCCAGTCTCTGGTCTCCACTCAGCCTTCTTATAGCCACCAACAAGTTCCGATAGATAGCCTCTGTCAGAACCACAATGTCGTAGATGCCCCTTCGATGGTAGTCCAGTATTGCCATCATTTCTCGGGTATGGAGCCCGAAAACCTCCTCCAGAACCTCAAGCAACGCCCTGAGATCCCTTCCATTCCGTTTTCCTTCCTCGTATTGGAAGCGAATGCCGCCCTTAATTTTGGCGTAATCGGGAACCTCATACCCTGAAAACAGGGGATCAGTATCCCCCATAGCCTCGTCCGCCCTGTCCGCACCTACATCTCTGTCCATTGTCACACGGACGTTGGTACCTCCACCAGTACTACCCGAAGGCAGCACTGCCGAGGCGATCCCTCCCCGTTAACCTCTGCCCCAGGCCACCCAATAGCAACAACAGCCACAAGACTGAAGGCCGAGTGACTCAGGGTTTCGGAAACCTCTTGGCTAAAGACCACTTGATCTTAGCCAAAAGGCCGAGAAGCGATCCACATCAGTGCATGGCATGGATTAGTTTGGCTCTATGTAGTAGGGCTTGTAACACCGAGAGGTACAGACTAACCAGCAAGCTCATGGTGACCCAGAACTCATTGCAGTGTGTAAGGGACTACTATGGTCCTAAAAGCCCCCTTACTAAGATGTTAAGAAAAACAAGTTTGCTTTCTTAAAACAGAAAGAATTTGCGATAATTCAGGTTGGAGTGAGCTTGAGATGTCTCCCAGTGCATCACTGCTGAATATATGCAAATTAACCATTGTACCCTAAGGCCGCGTTCACATTACAAACGCGGATGGGCACGCATGCGGAACGCAACGCGTATGAATGCACGCCATCCGCGTTTGTATGCGTTGCGTGGCTGATCCCATCACTGAAAAGTGAATGGGACAGCCACGCGTTTTGGCAAAAAATGCGTGCAGCATGCGTTCCCGGACCACACAGGTCCGGAACGCATGCAGTGTGAACATCAGACAGTGCACTCTATGCACTGTCTGATGTCGTGCATGTCGGCCACCTGCACGCGTTTCCAAAACGCGGCTGGAAACGCGTGCAGTCTGAACGGGGCCTTAGAAGCTAAACACACCTCCAGTGTAACAGTGTAAGAATGGCTGCAGTTCACATTTTCCAGTGAAATTTGTATTTGTCTCCACCCCCTTTTTGGTTATGGGAATAAAAAGTATCCTATATGTCACGGACGGTTGCGGGGCCGCGGATGCGTCCTGGAACCGCCCGTGAAGAAAAAGCGATCGCACTCGATTCTCTGCATCGATTGCGCTTCATATCGATAGAATCTGGATTGATTGTGTAGGAGCACCAGCTTAACTGCAGGATGGCTCTTTTGATATGCTAATGAGCCTGGGCCAGGCCTGTGTCCAGGAGGACGTTTGTTCTCAATTACCTCCATTTGGTGAGCCTTTCATAACAGGGAGAGCAAGGAGCTAATCCCAGCAGGGGGCTATTCAAAACCTGCTTCCACTCCAGACTAAACGGCACCGAGCACGGGCCATAAGAAAGCATGGGTGGTAGGATTTCCTGTCGGTATACAAAAACCGTATATCGCACAGCTACAAAATTCATATAGTCTTGTTCGGTAAAATCTGGCCATCGTGCTGATATGAAATTCATTGTGATAGTCCGTCCGGTTATTGAGGCATGACCCGTCTCAAGAACCTGATCCGCTGCACTAGCCATGTCTGATATCATATTAATCGGTAGGTTCTGGGGATCGATAATATGTAATTATTATTTGTGTGCCGGCCGCGTAGGTCGGCGTAGAGAACATGTCAGGATTATAGGGCTGCTGAAAGCCCCTGCCCAGATGTGATTACCATAATCCGGCCTGGGGACCAACTCTGGAAGCCCGCCTCTGAACTCGGCTCCATTAAAAGTGAATGAGCTGCCTGGGCAATGCAGTCCTCCAAATTCCACCTTTGCGAAAGCACACTGCCAGCCAGAGGACACATGGCTAGCGGCCATCTTGATCGGCCATCTTGTCTAAACTGAACAAAGGACATCTTCCATATTGCTTGGATTTTAAACTTTGCTGAAACTGAACAAAAGGAACTCTACAAGTTTTCCCAGAACGGACATATTTCCACAAACCCTAAGTATTTTCTCCCTTTTTATTTCATACTGGCTATTACTGTTTTAATAATTGTTGATTTTAATAATTGTCTGTATATATTAATTATTTATATTGCGTGAATAAAAGACTTCATCAAAGTCATTCACTGTTCCGCTACCCTATTATTCAGCATACACAGGAACTGAACTCAGATCTCTGAAGAGACGCTACTATTGTTTGTTGTTGGCTAGACAGAATACAGCGTGTTTTAACAGTTTTTATTTGCAGGATCAGTCAGGCAGTCGGGTCCACGGGCCCCTACCCGTGGTGGTGGCAGTTATACCTTGAAATCGTGTGTAAGTTGTAATCACCCATATCTCACAGGCTCCCTTCTGGTCGGGCTGCTGCCCAAATTCCTGTCTGTTTCTGCGCTAAGATCGCGACCAAAGCTTGCATGGTCTGTGTGCTGAAACCGATTGGAAGGCAATCTGCGGTCTGACCACTAGGGCTCCTGTGACAGTGTTTGGCAGCGGTTGGGACCTGTGTTGTGCTGAAAGTATCTAAGATAGCGCTAGCGCTATCCAGAAACGAACGAATTCGTTGGTGTAGCTGGAAGGCAATATATTTTTTATATATACAGAGAGACTGTGTAGCCAGTACCCCTCCCCAAAAGTTTTATTTTATTTGGCGTGGAAATGTCCGGGAACTACAAGAAAATGTGCCTGGCGGACCTGCAAAATCTTTGCCAAGAGAGAGGCATTGAAGTCGGCCGCAAGAAACAGCAGGACCTGGTAACGGACTTGTTTCAATGGGATACCCAGCAACTGCGTGAGCTGGATGTGTCTGCTGAAGTGGATACCAGCCCATCTGACTCACATCGAGGGGAACCAGAGACTGAAGATCCTGAGCGTACAGAGGTTGAGCAACCTGCGGGCAATGCGGCAACAGTTACACAGGAGGCTGTCAGTGTGGTCCCCAATCCCAGAGTTTCTGACAGTACTCGCCCGGAACTGGCCAGTACTGGACTGTCCATGGGTGCTGACCCTGTAATGCAGCAGGCATTACAAAAGCTGATGGAGACTGACCTGGACAAGTACCTGCAGTACATGCGTGAGGAGCGCCAATCTGCAAAACGCAAGGCTGCTGAGGAACGCCACGCAGAGAGGGATGCAGCTGAGCGAGAACGGGAGCGCCAACGACAGCATGAGCTAAACATGGCAAAAGTGCAACAGGCCAGCCGGAGTTCTCCGCCCAGCCACCCTGCTGAAGGAGCTGCACCACCCGTAAGTGCAAAATTTAAATTTGCTAATATGAAAAAGACACTGACATTGACTTGTTTCTGCGGTCTTTTGAAAAAGCATGCCGTCAGTATCGACTGTCCCAAGACCAGTGGGCCAGACATCTGACACCTTTGCTGCGCTACAAAGCGCTTGATGCTTTCGCAGAGTTATCTGCGGAAAAGGATAATGATTATGCTGCTATAAAAGACGCTATCATTACCAAATACCAGCTGACGCCAGAAGCCTATCGCAAAAAGTTCAGGGCCTGGCAGAAAAAGTATTCTGATTCGTACCGAGATGTGGTCAGCAGCTTGCTCACCACACTCCGCCAGTGGACTCTAGGCCTCACCAAAGGGTCTTATGGTGTCCTGGAGGACTTGATAGTCCTGGAACAATTTCTGAACATTTGCCCTGCTGATGTAAGACAGTTAGTGCTGGAGCTCAAGCCTGCGTCAGCAACTGTCGCTGCAGACCTCGCGGAGACCTTTGCAACTACCCGGGTGTCTGATACACGCAGAACTGTCCCATCCAGCTGGAGAGGAGGTCAGCCCAATGCCCAGGCAGACTCTCCTGCCCCTGTGAGCCGTCAGCCACAGAGGCCACCCAGCACAGCTGCTGCACCCAGGCCTGCAGCCCCTGGAGAGGTCACCTGTCACTACTGCCGCCAGCCCGGACACATGAAATTCGACTACCCGGAGCAGAGACAGACACCACCAGCACCTGCATCACCTGTATCACCTGTACCTCACCCACAGCAGAGGCAACCCGCCAGCGAACTACAGCCTGGATCATCAGATTTTGTTCTGTTTGCCCGCGGAAAGGAAATCCGCGACCGAACTGACCAGCAGCAACTTGTTAGAGTGAACGGCAAAGTTGTCACCGGATTCCGAGACACCGGAGCTGACATCACGTTAGTTCACTCTCACCTTGTGCCAAAAGAGAGCATCAGCTCCAGCCGATCCCTTGCCCTTACTGGAGTAGAGGGCACCCTTTTCCACATAGCCCACGTGAGCGTGAAGCTTGACTGGGGGTTGGGAGTCCAAGAAAGGGTTGTTGGGGTTATGCAGGATCTCCCAGTCCATGTGATGCTGGGGACTGATTTGGGCAAGCTTGTGTCCTACTACGAACCTGCCACGACCGCCTTGTCGCTCACGGAAGGAGACGGACTCTCCACCCACCACCAGGTACTTTATACACTTGGGGGAGCACAAGGGGGTGGTGGGTTGAATGTGCCCAGTTCAAGGGTACCCGGTTCAATAGTGCCTGCGTCAAAGGCACCTGAGTTTGATGTACAGACTGTCTGTTGTGATGATGATGTAACTGTACCTGAGTTTTCTGTACAACCTGTCTGTAATGAAAAAATGTCTATACCTGTCAATGTCATTAATGCATGCAACGATGATTTGAGTAATGCCCGTCTGTGCCATTCTGAAGTTGTACCTGTGCTAGCAGTACCTCGCAGCTGTACTGCTCAGAACCCAAGCTCAGAACAGGTGGAGGGGGTTCCGGCCTCCTCCCCCTCCTCTGATCGCAGGGATGAGACCTTTCAGCCACTGGCCTCGTGTGACATGAGCAAGTTGGCTGAAACTGCCAGCGTACTCACAGCAGCACTACAAAGTGACCCTAGCCTGGAGGTGCTCAGGCAGCAAGCCTCTGAGTCCCTCGCAGACGGGGCCGCTTTCAAGGTGTACTGGGAAGGTGGGAGACTGTACAGCCCCCTACCGGTAGATCACATGCGAATACCAAATGGCTTGTGGTCCCGAGTGCGTTCAGGGGACATGTGCTGAAATCCGCACATGATAATTCCCTGACAGCACACTCTGGTGTCCGCAAGACACTTGCCTGTATTCAGAGACACAGTTTTATTGGCCCAGGATGAACAGGGATGTAGCAAACCACTGCAAAGCATGTGCCGTCTGTCAGGAGCTGGGAAGGTCCAGGGATTCCCGCGGGGTTCCCTTAGGTCCACAGCCACTGCCCGTTGGCAGCAGTCCCGGCAGACACCACATCCGACCGCAGTGGCGCAAACACCCTGTCCAGAACGGTCCATGTCGGGTCAAGCCTGAGGGTAGCGGACCGCGACCGGTCCAGGGGAACCGAGCCGCAGGCTCCAATGGGTTTTCCCGCTGTACCGGCAACCCGAGACCCGTCAGCCAGGTTAGCGGCGCCGCCACACACCTTGCGGGTGTGTGCCTAAGCCACAGACAAGAGGGGGGCTGTCACGGACGGTTGCGGGGCCGCGGACGCGTCCTGGAACCGCCCGTGAAGAAAAAGCGATCGCACTCGATTCTCTGCATCGATTGCGCTTCAGATCGCTAGAATCTGGATTGTGTAGGAGCACCAGCTTAACTGCAGGATGGCTCTTTTGATATGCTAATGAGCCTGGGCCAGGCCTGTGTCCAGGAGGATGTTTGTTCTCAATTACCTCCATTTGGTGAGCCTTTCATAACAGGGAGAGCAAGGAGCTAATCCCAGCAGGGGGCTATTCAAAACCTGCTTCCACTCCAGACTAAATGGCACCGAGCACGGGCCATAAGAAAGCATGGGTGGTAGGATTTCCTGTCGGTATACGAAAACCGTATATCGCACAGCTACAAAATTCATATAGTCTTGTTCGGTAAAATCTGGCCATTGTGCTGATATGAAATTCATTGTGATAGTTAGTCCGGTTATTGAGGTATGACCCGTCTCAAGAACCTGATCCGCTGCACTAGCCATGTCTGATATCATATTAATCGGTAGGTTCTGGGGATCGATAATATGTAATTATTATGTGTGCCGGCCGCGTAGGTCAGCCTAGAGAACATGTCAGGATTATGGGGCTGCTGAAAGCCCCTGCCCAGATGTGATTACCTTAATCCGGCCTGGGGGCCGACTCTGGAAGCCCGCCTCTGAACTCAGCTCCATTAAAAGTGAATGGGCTGCCCGGGCAATGCAATCCTCCAAATTCCACCTTTGCGAAAGCACACTGCCAGCCAGAGGACACATGGCTGGCGGCCATCTTGCTGAATTTTGAATTGAGCTCTGAAACAAAGGACACATGGCTAACAGTCATCTTGATCGGCCATCTTGTCTAAACTGAACAAAGGACATCTTCCTTATTGCTTAGATTTTAAACTTTGCTGAAACTGAACAAAAGGAACTCTACAAGTTTTCCCAGAACGGACATATTTCCACAAACCCTAAGTATTTTCTCCCTTTTTATTTCATACTGGCTATTACTGTTTTAATAATTACAGCAAAAAGGTCCGCACCAATCCAGGATTCCAGAAACCGTTTTATTTAGGACGTATCCAATGTAAAATATGTTTTAATAATTGTTGATTTTAATAATTGTCTGTATATATTATTTATATTGCGTGAATAAAAGACTTCATCAAAGTCATTCACTGTTCCGCTACCCTATTATTCAGCATACACAGGAACTGAACTCAGATCTCTGAAGAGACGCTACTATTGTTTGTTGTTGGCTAGACAGAATACAGCGTGTTTTAACCGATTTTTTTATTCGCAGGATCAGTCAGGCAGTCGGGTCCACGGGCCCCTACTCATGGTGGTGGCAGTTATACCCTGAAATCGTGTGTAAGTTGTAATCACCCATATCTCACAGGCTCCCTTCTGGTCGGGCTGCTGCCCAAATTCCTGTCTGTTTCTGCGCAAAGATCGCGACCAACGCTTGCATGGTCTGTGTGCTGAAACCGATTGGAAGGCAATCTGCGGTCTGACCACTAGGGCTCCTGTGACACTATACTTTATTCCAGGTAATGTATTATGTGTGTGCCAAATTTCATTCAAATCCGTTCAGCCGTTTTTGCGTGATCGAGTAACAAACATCCAAACTTTCCCATTTATTATATTAGTGTGTGTGTGTGTGTGTGTGTGTGTGTGTGTGTGTGTGTGTGTGTGTACACAGTGGCAGTTTTCCATATTTTGTCCCATTACTGCCACAAACATGAATCAATTTTATTGGAATTCCACGTGAAAGACCAATACAAAGTGGTGTACATGTGAGAAGTGGAACGAAAATGATACATGATTCCAAACATTTTTTACAGATCAATAACTGCAAAGTAGGGTGTGCGTAATTATTCATCCCCCTGAGTCAATACTTTGTAGAACCACCCTTTTTCTGTAATTACAGCTGCCAGTCTTTTAGGGTATGTCTCTACCAGCTTTGTACATCTAGAGACTGAAATCCTTGCCCATTCTCATTTGCAAAACAGCTCTAGCTCAGTCAGATTAGAAGGACAGCGTTTGTGAACAGCAGTTTTCAGATCTTGCCACAGATTCTCGATTGGATTTAGATCTGCACTTTCATCCTAACACATGGATACAGTATGTTTTGTTTTAAACCATTCCATTGTTGCCCTGGCTTTATGTTTAGGGTCGTTGTCCTGCTGGAAGGTGAACCTCCGTCCCAGTCAAGTCTTTTGCAGACTCCAAGAGGTTTTCTTCCAAGATTGCCCTGTATTTGGCTCCATCCATCTTCCCATCAACTCTGACCAGCTTCCCTGTCCCTGCTGAAGAGAAGCACCCCCAGAGCATGATGCTGCCACCACCATATTTGACAGTGGGGATGGTGTGTTCTGAGTGATGTGCAGTGTTCGTTTTTCGCCAAACATAGCGTTTTGCATTTTGGCCAAAAAGTTTGATTTTAGTCTCATCTGACCAGAGCACCTTCTTCCACATGTTTGCTGTGTCCCCCACATGGCTTGTGGCAAACTGCAAATGGGACTTTTTATGCTTTTCTGTTAACAATGGCTTTCTTCTTGCCACTCTTCCATAAAGGCCAACTTTGTGCAGTGCACAACTAATAGTTGTACTATGTACAGATTCCCCCACCTGAGCTGTAGATCTCTGCAGCTCATCCAGAGTCACCATGGGCCTCTTGACTGCATTTCTGATCAGTGCTCTCCTTGTTCGGCCTGGGAGTTTAGGTGGATGGCCTTGTCTTGGTAGGTTTACAGTTGTGCCATACTCCTTCCATTTCTGAGTGATAGCTTGAACAGTCCTCTGTGGGATGTTCAAGGCTTTGGAAATCTTTTTGTAGCCTAAGCCTGCTTTTAAATTTCTTAATAACTTTATCCCTGACCTGTCTGGTGTGTTCTTTGGACTTCATGGTGTTGTTGCTCCCAAGATTCTCTTAGACAACCTCCTGAGGCCGTCACATAGCAGCTGTATTTGTACTGACATTAGATTACACACAGGTGCACTCTATTTAGTCATTAGCACTCATCAGGCAATGTCTATGGGCAACTGACTGCACTCAGACCAAAGGGGGCTGAATAATTACGTACACCCCACTTTGCAGTTATTGATTTGTAAAAAATGTTTGGAATCATGTATGATTTTCGTTCCACTTCTCACGTGTACACCACTTTGTATTGGTCTTTCACCGGGAATTCCAATAAAATTGATTCATGTTTGTGGCAGTAATGTGACAAAATGTGGAAAACTTCGAATACTTTTGCAATCCACTGTATTTATTGTAATGGCGTAATAGCTGGTGGCATGTGGCAGCAGCGCCTTATTCTGTGGACCCTAGAGGTAAAAGCAGCAGGTGGAGGAGGAGTGACAACTCGGACAGCACAGTTTTCATCCCAGACACCCCAAGATTTTTTTTTTTTTTTTTACAATATAACTATTTTATAGCTGGTAATAGCTGGTGGCGCGTGGCAACAGCACATTAGACTGTTGACTCTAGTGGTGGAATCAGTCAGCAGGAGGAGTAGCGTGTGGCAGCAGCAATATTACAGCATGGCACCTAGCAGTGGTACCAAAGCAAAATTAAGAAGAACCAGGCCTAATTTCATTTGCAGGAGGTTGTGCTATTGACGGTTGGTCTGCCATTGCACTATTCCCAGCCACCTCATGTCGTCCTCCTCTCGCCAACCGCAGGGGCCAGGTACTGACCTTCAACCAAAGCCTGGTTCATCTTGAGGAAGGTGAGTCTGTCCACAGACTGTGTGGACAGACAGGAGCGCTTCTCTGTGACCACGCCGCCGGCCGCACTGAAGCATCTCTCCGACAGCATGCTGCAAGGGGGGGCAAAACAGGACTTCCAGGGCGTACTGCGCGAGCTCCCTCCAGATCTCCTGCCTCTTGACCCAGTACTCCATGGGGTCCACAAGGGCCTCGGTGTCAAGCCCGCTGAAGGACCCCATGTAGTCTGCCACCATGCGGGTCAGATGCTGATGCTGATAGCATCTCCTCTCTAGGAGGATGCTGCTGCTGATAGCATCTCCTCTCTAGGCAGCTCTACCGTGTAGAGTTGCCTCCTCAGACTCAGCAGATCTCCTGCTGCTCCTGGTGACTGCAGGCACCGGCTGCTGTGTTGGCTGCTGGACAGGGGCGGGGTGAGGCTAGAGGAAGGCTTCCTTCAGTCTGTGAACAAGGGCTACCTGCAACTCCCTTGTTTGACGCTCTGGGTCTCCACGTTGCATGAACTGACCCAGCTTGCCCTTCAGTCGTGGGTCCAGGATCATGCTGATCCAAATTTCCTCCCGAATCTGGATCACCCTGGAGTCTCTGTGCAGACATTGCAGCATGTTAGCCACAGCAGACACATCATTGTCGTCGTCACCCCCTCTGAGACGACATGCCTGTCCTCCTCTTGTTGTGCCTGCTGTCGCCGAGCCTCATCCTGCCCTCTCCACCCCCGCACCACTGCACCAGCGCTCTGCTGTTCCCCCTCAACAGCAAGGTCAGGGACCTCCAACTCATCCTCCACCAATTGCAAGTCCTCCTCCTCCTCCTCAGAGGTGGACTGTGCCTGCTGATCCAGCTGGGTCAGGGCTGCCTCTCCCTTTTCCAGCAGATCAAAAATAGCCCCAGGAAAACCATAGGCACCCACTCCCAGAGGGATGCCCGTTCCCGGCTAACCATGTTGGTTCCCTGCAGGAAGAGAGCCAACACCAGGCACACCTGACGCATCTTCCCCCAATCTGCGTTCAAGATGACCTGGAGGTGTGTGTTGCTGGAAACATGTTCATTAATGATGTAGCGGGTGACAGCCCTCCTTTGCTGGCACAAGTGCTACAACATCGCCAGGGTGGAGTTCCAGTGAGTCGGTACATCGATGATGAGCCTGTGGCGTGGCAGGCACTTATGCTGCTGCAGGTCAGCCAGGATCGCTGAGGCAGTGGCAGAGCGGCGGGAATGGCGAACAATTTTCCGCTCCCCTTCAAGCAGATCCTCCATCCCCAGGTAGGTGCACAGGAACCTCTGCACCACCAGGTTCAGGACGTGGGCCAAACAGGGGAAGTGGGTCAACTGTCCTCTGCTGATGGCAGCCAGCAGGTTGGTCCTATTGTCGGACACCACCAATCTGACTCTGAGGCCTCTGGGGGTCAGCCACCTCTGTTCCTGCTTCCTCAGGGTGGCCAGGATGTTAGCTGCCATCAGCTTGTCCTTCCCCAAGCTGACCATCTCCAGCAGCGCTTGGCAGTGGCAGGGCTTGACGGTGCTGCTGACATGGGGGCATTTGGCGGGTGTGCCAGAGAAGGGAACGGGATCAGAGGAGCCTGCTGCATCTCCCCTGACCCCGCGGGGTGGCGCTACCCACTGAGCTGCTGTTGCTGTGCCCAATGCTGCTGCTGGTGCTGCTGCCTCACCCCCTTCCACCAAACTGACCCAGTCAGCCGTGAAGGACAGGTAGCGGTCTGTCCCAAAACAGCTGCTCCAAGAGTCCATGGTGACATGGACCCGCTCGCCCATGGCATCATCGAGCAAACGAGCCATGTTTCCATGTTTGCCAACACAAACTGGTGCAGTGCTGGGATTGCCATGTGGGAGAAGTAGTGGCTGGGCATTCACCACTCCGGGATCCCATACTGCAGGAGCACTTTTATGTCTCTTCCCTCCTGCACAAGGGAGTATGGCAGGAACTGGGAGCACATGGCCCGGGGAAGAAACCCGTTCAGCATCCGGATGCGCCAGTGGCCAGAAGGCAGAACCTTGGTCACACCTGCAAAGGCGTTGCTGAGCAGGGTCTGCCACTTGCTTGAACGGGAAGCAGAGGAGGGAGTTGTGGAGGGAGCAGAGGAGGCCACTGAGGACTGGCTGCCCTCACCAGTCTCAATATCGGAGGTAGGAGGAGGTCTGGAGGGAACAGTGCGGTCACGCGCTTCTGCTGCTGGATGAGCAGTAGGGCACGATGCTGCTGCTGCTGAAGGATGCATACTAGTTCCCTTCATCTTATGCAATTCATCAAACTGAGTCTTGTGCTGACTCTTCAAATGTGCCTGCAAGCTTGAGGTACCCATCCTAGAGAGATTTTTACCTCTGCTCAGAGTTATTTTGCAGCAATTGCAGACTGCAAAACACTCTGACTGTGTGGACACTTGGAAGAATTTCCAAATGGGGGATGTGTACACCCCCTGATGGCTGGAAGGGGGAGCCTGCTGCTGTCTCACGCTGCTTGTTGTGGGTCGACTTGTGGTGGTGGCTGAAGTAGTGGGCTGTGGCTCCTGTCTACCACTCCCTCTGTTGGCCCTGCCCCTGGTTGTCTTGCTGCGCCTCTCTGCCACAACCTCCTCCTCCGAGCTGCCTTGGGGAGAACTGTGCTGGTGGCAGGTAGGGAAGGTCCAACACCTCATCATCCTCCTCCTCAAACTCCTCCTCCTCCCCAAACATCTCCTCTGACCTCTCAACCACCTTTTCAGCCCCAAAATCCCCTGGCTCTGGCTCCTCCACTTCCAGTGTCTCCTGGCTGACAGTCCTCACCATCTGCTCCATCTCCTCCACAACAGCCCTCAATGTGCTCTCCAACGCTGGACTAAAGTGTAGTTAACTTTTGTCCATTGAGGGCTGTGTGGCCAGTGGGGTCGACATGACCTCCAGCGGGAAGCGTTTGCTGCTGCTGCTCACAGGAGTGCTGGGGACAGTGGAGGTTTTTGTGGAACCGGTGGGCTGCTGCTCCGCCATCAGCTCCACAACACTCTGTCTGCCTCTCCTGAATGGCCTGGTGACCCTGGCCAAAGATGGGCGCAAACTGCTGCGCCTTGGCACTGCGCTTCTCTGCTCCCTCCCCCAGAGCCGAGCGCCCTGTGGCTGGCGGCGGTCGCCGCCGCAATGGCACTGCCCCTCCTGATGCCTCTGCCCCTGCCAGACATTGCACAATACAATTTATAAGGAAAAATAAACAAAAATGGAAAGGGGGATACCCTATTTTTTTTTATTTTTTTATTAAATATGTGTGAGGTGGTGTCTAAGGAAGATTGGACATTTTTTTTTTGGGGGGGGGGTCCTTTATATTTGTCCCCCCAAAAAAAAATGTAGTAGCTCACTTCACTGCACATGCTCAGACGGTCAGTGACAGTGAGTGAACTACTAGTGTACTGTTTACAATGGTAATCACTGGCGTATTCAGACGGGGGTTACGGATGTATGGAGGACAGGCAAGCTGGTAAATATACACAGCATGATGCAGAGCTTGCCTGGAGGGTCAGTGGGCAAAAATATGTCTGGTCTCTCCTCATTGTTATAATGACTGCATGTGTGGATAAGGTGTTAAACAAGGTGAAACGTTTTTGACAGTCCCTAGACTCCAGGAGGGCTGCTTTCTGACTTATGTGAGAGACTGGCAGGGATAGCAGTCCTATTACAGGCAAGTAGCCTCTGTGTGATGTGGGACTGCAATACAGATAAGCTCTCTGCTCCATCTCGGGCTATTCTCAATTTCTCTCCACTGCTTCTCTCTCTGGTCTAGTGCACGCCAAAATCGCAATAGCAATTAGTGAGTGCAATTTTGTGAAGCGATTTTCAGAGCGATTTCTGAATGAATCGCTCAAAAAAATGCTACATGCAGTAACGCTGCTGTGGGATCACCGTCATAGGATAACATTAGCCAAGCACTTTTCAAATCACTGTCGATTTGAAAAACGCTCAGAAGCCCTCTTGGTTGGCACCAGCCCGCCCTCATTCACCTTTGTTTCCCCCCTTCCCCTAGTGCTGGCTGGCTGTGTCTTCTTGTCATACAGGAAAGCTAAATAAAAGTGCAATCCTGGTGAGGCAAATTATTATTATTTAGTATTTATATAGCGCCGCCATCTTCCGCAGATGCATATATCCCTGCATCATATGGGTATCGCTTGCGCTATGGGACACTATGTGGCATATTCCACTGAATTGTCCAAACTAAGTCTATCTCCTGTTCCTCTCTCGGGGAGTTGTTCCAGCGCTGTACCCTGTTCAAATTTGCTGCTACCAGAAGCCCTCAGAAACACTCGTGTCCTTGAGTACTTCCAAAGATAGGCAGCTCTCTAATACGCCAGCGCACTTTTGAACATGGGCAGTATGGAGCCACCTGTATTCGGAAGCACTCGGGGACATAAGTGCTTCTGGACCTTTCAGGAATCCCCCCCCCCCCCTTAAAAATCCTGCGTTTTCCCCTGGTAATGGTAATGAACAGAAGACTAGTGATAAGTCAAGAAAAGAGAGACAGTGAGTGACAGAGTAAGAGACTGCCTGACTCACAGTGTTTCACACTCAAAGGCAGCAGCTGCAGAAGTGAGAGAGATGCTGCAGTGCTGACTGACACTTAAGCTGGCCATACACTAGGCCGATTTCCCGCCGATCGACAGCAAATTAGATCACTGGGATTGAATCTGCTGTCACATCGTTCCCGCTGCACGCTAAATTTCGATCTATTTCGGCCGATCCCGTTGATCGCTCCGTGCGGAAAATTACCGTCGATCGCCCGCGGGTAGGGAGCGCATTGCTAGCGGTGTTCGAGTGCCCGAAGACCGACGCAATAGAGCGGCAATACATTACCTGCTCCGCCGGCGCGACTGCCCCCGGTCACCGCTGCTCCGTCTCCGCTCTGGTCTGGTCTCCGGGTCCGGCATGCTTCACTTCTTCTAGCCCGGCAGGAAGTTTAAACAGTAGAGGGCGCTCTACTGTTTAAACTTCCTGTCGGGCAGGAAGAAGTAAAGCATGCCGGACCCGGAGACCAGGCCAGAGCGGTGACCGGGGGCAGTTTCGCCGGCGGAGCAGGTAATGTATGCGGGGGGGGGGGGGGGGAGCGCGGCAGCACCACCACCACCAGCACAGATTGTGAACGGCTTCAGGTTGAAATCGGTTCACAATCTGTTTGCAGTAAAGGTAGCCATACGATCCCTCTCTGATCAGATTCGATCAGAGAGGGATCTATCTGTTGGTCGAATCTGATGGCAAATCGACCAGTGTATGGCTACCTTAACTGTATGCTAGTGTAAGTCTAACAGTAAACTAACAGTAACTGATATAATATAATCAAGGACTAATCAGTAATCTGACAGGCTACTACTAGGCTACAGTACTTAGTACTAGGCTAAGCAGGCCTTTCCTCACTGGCCTGCACACACCTCAGCTAAGCGAGTGTATACGGTATATACACTGACTGCTTTGACTATCAAATATCAAGTATACAGCAATACAATATATATGTTCTACAGGTGTAAAATAGCAAAATCACACTGTGTTCACAGTAAATGAGGACTTACAGGAGAGAGACAGTGAGTGACACAATAAGAGACTGCCTGTCACACACTCAAAGGCAGCAGATGCAGACATTAGTGACAGAGATGCTGCAGTGCTGAGTGACCGACACTGACTGTATGCTAGTTTAGGTCTAACTAAACTAACACAATCAGGGTTGCTCTCCAGGTCTCCCAAATGCGAATTTACCCTAAAATGCGGGTGAATTTTCAGGGTTGCCGAAGTCGAAGCCGAACCCAAATGTTCCAAATCATGCCGAATCCGAATTCGAAGGTTCCCGAATATGCGCACTTGAATTCGGCCGGATGACGCGGTGGGTTCGGCTTCGGTATTCGGGGATGACGTCATTGGGTCAATCAGAAGTCCTCCAGCCGAGGCCCTGGCAACCCTAGCAACCAATCAGAGGAGGGGAGCCTGGCCCTCCCCTCCTCTATACAAGGCAGCGGCCATCTTGCGGAGTCACGTACTTGTGTGACTGTGCTGGTACTGAGAGTATCTCCAGTGCTGTGCTGCATCTGAGCAAGTGCATTCTCATTGCTAAACCTAGCGTTTTGCTTCCTAAACACCTCCTAAACACATTGATTGTACTCTTATATAGTTAGATAGTAATTTGATTGTAGTCAGCTAGTGTATAGTGTGCTAGGCTAGTGTAAGTCTGTGTGCAGGCTAGGCCTGCTAGCCTAGGGCAGCCTTAGCCTACTACTAGCTTCGGTAGGTTAGGGATTTTAGTTAGTTTTAATTAGTACTAGTTTAGTTAATTTGTACTGCTGTAGTCTGTTGGTATATATCTTCAGTACTGTGTTAGTTAATAGTTACTGACTGTGTACAGGCCAGCATCTGTAGTGATCTGTGACAGACAGTCATCTGCCCGACCCTATTGACTGATTGCGTCTGACCGTGTGTGACCGACTGGAATTGTCACAAACTGTCTGCCGCACGACTTAGTTATTGTGTAGTACACTAGGGATTTACCTGTGTACTACTATACCCGTTCAGTTAATTTCTACTGTTAGTCTGTGATTTTATTAGCTTCTGTACTGTGTAATAAATAATAGTTACATCACAGGCCAGCGTCCGTTATGACCTGTGACTGTCATCTGCCTGACCCTATTGATTGCTGACCATGTGTGACTGACTTTAATTGTCACTGTCTGTCACACGACTTAGTTAGTACTGTAGACTACACTACTGCTGTTAGTAGTACTACTACTATTTAAATACAAATAAAAAAATTAAAAAAAACTTTCATTTTTTTGTTGTCACTCAACACCAGTCAACACCAGTCACCACCAACCCAGACTTTATTAAAGTTTACACCCTTTCCTGCCCTTTTCTACATTTTTTTTTCCCGTATTTGTAATTTATTTCACAATGACTGGCAGAGGTAGAGGGCGAGGCACCACCAGGAGAGGCAGCACCATTGCAACAGCCAGTGGCAGCAGCAGCAGGTTTGTGACTGGTCCGCCACAAGCCACTGACCACAGAGTTGTGGAGGAGGGAGCAGAGGCACAACAGCAGCGCGTTGCACCCATCTTTGAGACGGGTCGTCGCCCCCGGCCCATTGCGGAGAGTGAGGCACAGGCTGTGGTGGAAATGATGGTGGAGCAGCAAGCCACCCTTTCCAGCCAGGCCTCCGTCACCAGCGAGACCAGTGCCACCACCATCAGCACTCCGGTCCGCAGCAGGCCTCCACCACCACTTGAGGCCATGGTCACGATGACCCCATCGACCAGCCTGCCGTCAAGCTGTTTTTCCCCAGGCTTCTCCCCAGGGACTGCAAGCGTTTACAGGGGTGTTTTGGAGCAGTTGGACATGACGGGGCCATGCAAGAAGGAGGAGGAATTTGAGGTGGAGGAGTTGTTTGTTGGCTCTGGTGATGAAAAGGGGCATGATGCAAGGGATGTTGGGGTAGAGGAGTTGGTTGAGGCGGGCTCACAGGAGATGTTTGGGGATGATGATGATGTGCTGGATCCTTCCTATGTGCCACCAGTACCACCAGCACAGTTGAGTGAAGGCAGCTCGTCATCGGAGGAGGAGGCGGCGTCCCTGGCGCAGAGATGCGACAGCAGCAAGGCGGACAGCACAGGACGTGGAAGGCAGGAGCCACAGCCTGCTGCTTCAGCCGCTACCACCACCCGCAGCAAGCCTCCAACCAAACCAAAAAAAGGCAAAATCCTCCAAGGGTACCAAAAAAAAAACCAGCCCTCAAGCTCAAAGAGCAGGTTGAAGCCCCCAGTCTGGCGGTACTTCACCAAGTGCCCAGTGGACGCGACCCGTGCAATTTGCAACAGTTGTGGTGTCAGTCTCAGCAGAGGTCGCAATCTGCTCAAGTTGGGTACCTCGTGCCTGCAGACCCACTTACAGAGCAGACATTTTGAGGACTTTAGTGAGTATCAGAAGCTGATGGAGACTGAGAGTGGCGCAGGCAGTGGTCAGAGCCAGACAGCCACTGCACAGACTTCAGCAGCAGCATGCCACCCTCCTGCCCATGCAGAAGCAGGAGCTCAGCAGAAGCAGCCACTCACTGTTCCCCCCAGGCAGCCAGTCATCAGCTCCCTCCACAGTGGCCTCCTCATCCTCCCGTGCAGGCAAACGCCGCCAGACCCTGCTCAGTGAGTCAATCCCCGGTGTGACCAAGGTGCTGCCTCCCGCCCACAGGCGCATCTGGGTGCTGAACGGGTTGCTTGCCCGGGCCATGTGCTCCCAGCTCCTGCCATATTCCTTTGTGCAGGAGGGGAGTGACATGAGAGCACTGCTGCAGTTTGGGATCCCGGAGTGGCAAGTCCCCAACCGCCACTACTTCTCCCGCAGGGTGATCCCAGCACTGCACCGCTTTGCTATGGCGAACGTGGTCCGCGCGCTCGATCATGCCGTGAATGCGCGGATCCACATAAGCATGGATTCGTGGAGCAGCCGTTTTGGGACAGACCGCTATCTGTCCTCTACGGCCCACTGGGTCAGCCTGGTGGAAAGCCCGAGCGAGGAAGCAGTAGGTCCACCCTCGGGCGCATCAGCGGCACCAGTCGCCCACTATGTGGTGCCACCGCGCGGGGTCAGGGGAGAAGCAGCAGCAGCTCCCGCCACCAAGCAATCCCGTCTGAACAGCAACGTGAAGGCCCGCCACTGCCAAGCGCTGCTGGAGATGAGAAGCCTGGGGAAAAACAGCTTGACGGCAGGCAACGTGCTCCGGTACATCAGGGAGCAGGAGAAGACGTGGCTGACCCCCAGAGGCCTCACAGTCGGAATGGTGGTGTCCGACAATGCCGCCAACCTGCTGGTTGCCATCAGCAGGGGAGACTTGGCCCACGTCCCCTGCTTGGCCCACGTCCTGAACCTGGTGGTGCAAAAGTTCATGCACACCTACCAGGGGATGGAGGAGCTGTTAGAAGCGGCGCGGAAAATTGTGCGCACTTTCTGCCACTCATCTGCTGCCACAGCAAAACTGGCAGACATCCAGCAGCTCGAGGGCCTGCCACGACACTAGCTAGTCATTGATGTGCCAACTCGCTGGAACTCCACCCTGGCTATGTTGGAGCGTCTGGTTGAGCAGAGGAGGGCTGTCTAAAGCTACATCTATGATGCCACTGTGGCCAGCAGCAACACCAAACTCCAGATCGTCACCAACGCACAGTGGGGGCAGATGCAGCAGGTCTGCTTGGTGTTGGCTCCCTTCCTGCAGGGAACCAACCTGGTGAGCGAACAACGGGCATCCCTCTGCCAGTGGGTGCCCTTTGTTTGTCTGCTGGACAGGGCACTTGGCGATTTGGTGGATTTGAGAGAGGAAGCCCTAAAGCAGCTGGAACAGCAGCCGCCTGCGCAGTCCACTAGTGATGGGAATTTCGGCTTTTCTCAGAGAATCTGCTCTTCTGAATCGGCTCCCATGAAAGAGCCGGCTCTTACGGCTCTGAATCGGCTCTTCATTGAATATCACTAAACACCACTCAGAATCGGAGTAAAAGCCCCGCACCCGTCTCCATGACAACGCCAGACTGCTTATCTGACTGGGGCAATCCCTCCTGCTACTGCTCTGCTCCGCCCCATACACTCCTACACGCTGAAAGAGGAGGACTACATCTCCCAGCATGCCTCAGAGCCCTTTATCACAGAGCAAAGCAGAGCTGTGTGGGGCAGCTGAGGCATCGGCTCTTTTAAAACTGAGAACCGGCTCTTGTCGTTCGCAGCAAAGAGCCGGCTCTTAGAGCCGGCTTGTTCGCGAACGACCCATCACTACAGTCCACTGCTGCGCAGGTATTTGAGTCCCTGGAGGAGGATGTGGAGGAGTTGGAGGTGCTGGATGTTGCTGCTGAGGGGGAACAGCGGAGCGCAGCAGCAGTGGTGCGAGGGTGGAGAGAGGAGGAAGAGGCTCCGGAGGAGGAGGACACTGACCCTGATTTCTCTGTTGGACGGGCCACCCTGCTCCCCGTGGCAGCGCACATGCTGTGCAGGCAGCGCACAGACCCCAGGGTCAAAAGATGCAAGCGAGGGAGGACGCCTGCATCAGCATGATCCTGGACCCACGGCTGAGGGGGGGGGATCAGTTTCTGCCTGCTAGAGACCGTGAGCAGCGAACAAGAGAGTTGCAGGAGAACCTTGTTCGGCAACTGGAGGAAGCCTTCCCCCAGCCTTCCACCCCCTCTGTACCTGTCCAGCCAGCATAGCAGCAGGTGCCTGCGGCCAGCAGCAGCGTCAGGCGCACAGGAGACCTGCTGTCATTGACGCAGGCATTCTACATGACGGTAGAGCAGCCAAGAGAGGAGGTGCGTGCAGCAGCCACCTTCTCTCACAGTCACAGCCAGCGCATGACCCGGATGGTGGCCGACTACATGGGGTCCTTCAGTGTGCTTGACACCGGCAGCGTGGAGCCTGTGGACCCCGTGGAGTACTGGGTGGAGCGCTTGCACATCTGGAGTGAGCTGGCGCAGTACGCCATGGAAGTATTGTCTTGCCCTCCTTCCAGCGTGCTGTCCGAGAGGTGCTTCAGTGCGACCGGTGGCGTGGTCACCGAGAAGCGCTCTCGTCTGTCCACAGAGGGCATGGACAGGCTCACATTTTTGAAGATAAAGCAGGCCTGGATTGAAGGCACGTTCCTGGCACCTGTTGTCGGCGAGAGGAGGACATGAGGTGCCTGGGAATTATTTTTTGACATCAACCTTCAGTCCCTGGGTCCTGATAATTTGGCCTGTTTTTTCTTTAGTTGCTGTGGTACTAACGCTAGGTACCATGGCCTTTGACATGCCTGCTGCTGCCACACGTCACTCCTCCTGCTGCTGCTGTATTTATTTATTTATGAATTTATGAATGTATGAATTTATTTATGTATTTATAAAGCGCCAACATATTACGCCGCGCTGATTTTCATCCTACTGCTGTCTGTGTTTTCACCGCCAGGGTCCACAGAATACATTACCTGCTGCCACACGTCACTCCTCCTCCTCCTCCTGCTGCTGCTGTATTTATTTATTTATGAATTTATTCATGTATTTATTATATTTATAAAGCGCCAACATATTACGCCACGCTGATTTTCATCCTCCTGCTGTCTGTTTTCCCACCGCCAGGGTCCACAGAATACATTGCCTGCTGCCACACATCACTTCTCCTCCTCCTCCCTGCTGCTGCTGTATTTATTCTCCTGCTTTCTGTGTTCCCACCGCCAGGGTCCACAGAATACATTGCCTGCTGCCACACGTCACTCCTCCTGCTGCTGCTGTATTTATTTATTTATGAATTTATTTATGTATTTATAAAGCGCCAACATATTACACCGTGCTGATTTTCATCCTCCTGCTGTCTGTGTTCCCACCGGCAGGGTCCACAGAATACATTGCCTGCTGCCATACATCACTCCTCCTCCTACTACTACTGTATTTATCCTCCTGCTGTCTGTGTTCCCACCGCCAGGGTCCACAGAATTATGCGCTGCTGCCACACGCCACTAGCTATTACGCCACTACAATAGCTGTATACTGTTGTAAAAAAATAGTAATAATAATAATGAGGTGTCTGAGTTGAAAACTGTGCTGTCCCAGTTGTGCATTGGACACAACTGCTGTCCAGAACCTCCTCCTGATCTTGCTTTTTATTTACAGCCGTGGTACCAACGCTAAGTACCATTGCCCCGTTACATTGCCTGCTGCCACATGTCACTCCTTCTCCTCCTGCTGCTGCTGTATTTATCCTCCTGCTGTCTGTGTTCCCACCGCCAGGGTCCACAGAATACATTGCCTGCTGCCATGTGCCATTAGCTGTTACACCACAAATGTAGCTATGCTGGTGTTGAAGATAACATTTTACAAAAGTAGAATTCTGTAAAGGAAAAACAAATACGTTGGGTTCAAGAGGAAGAATATGGACACACAACAAAAAAAAGTTGGTGGTGGTGAAGAAGAAGAATAACCAGGTGAAAAAGAACCAGGTGAAGAAGAAGAAGAACCAGATGATGAAGAAGAAGAACCAGATGATGATGAAGAAGGAGAATAAGAAGACAAAGAAGAACCAGGAGAAGAAGAAAATGAAAAACCAATTGAAGATAAACCAGGTGAAGAAGAAGAAGAACTTAAACAACCAGATGCCAGTGAAGAAGAAGATGATGAAGATGATGGTGGTGATTGATGACAAGAAAGAAGATGGTAAAACAGAAAAAGTGAGCACACACTACCGAATAGATGGGGTACCAGGGAAATAGAAACAAACACTTACGTCCAGAAGGACATTACCCTATAGGTACTGGTGGTAAAACTTATAATTTTACTGTTTCACTAAAAAGTTTAAAACAAAAGCTATCACAATTCTGAATATCTTACTGTGTGGGTATCAAATATATATCTGCTGTCAGAGTATGGGGGTCTTAGCTTATCCCCCTTATCCCACGGCGTGAACTGCCGTAGTAAGGTTTAGCTATCCCACACTGCTGTGACTGCTGCCCATACAGTATAACGGTGTTGCTAGAGGGACAGTGGAAGAAAACTGATCAGAGGCTGGAATGATCTGACTCAACCACCTAGTATCTAGTCCCCTTAGCAAACTGACCAAATGACGGGTGGGTATAAACATACAAAAGGTGCTAAGTGCTGTACAAAGACTTTAACATGAGCATGTTTCACCGAAAGGCTTCATCAGAAAGTACATATATACATTGAACCTACATCAATAATTTACATATATTACAAAATACCCCCCATCATCATAAAAGCCCCAGTCAGAGCTCTGACTTTTCGGTGAAACATGCTCATGTTAAAGTCTTTGTACAGCACTTAGCACTTTTTGTATGTTTATACCCACCCGTCATTTGGTCAGTAACGAATGTAATATAATCAAGGACTAATCAGTAACCTAACAGGCTGCTACTAGTCTACACTTCCTAGTAGCAGGGTAAGCTGGCCTGTCCTCACTAGCCTGAGCAGACCTCAGCTAAGTGGCTGTATACGTTATATGAACTGACTGCTTTGACTATCAAATGTCAAGTATACAGCAATATATATGTTCTACAGGTGTAAAATAACAAAATCTTGCTGTGTTAAAGTGGACCCAAACCAAACATTTTTTTAAATTCAAAATATTTAGTTGCACCACTCTGACACATACAAAGATAAATAAACACTCCTTCAAGCCTATGAGAATTCAGTGCATGCTTTTTACCCTTCACTTTTCATTACTAGGGTTATACAGGTGGCAGCCATTAGCAATTCCTCCTTTGCTGGACACCATCTACTTCACCAGTTTGCCGGAAAAATCCCGGCAATTTGAAAGGAAGGGGAGGGGTTTCTCCAATAAATGTAAAATATTTTATGTTTGTCATCATGCAGCTGAAAAAAGGCTGCAATTTATTGTTATAATTTAGAAAATAGATTTTATTTCTGAAATATTGTATTTTTAATTTGGGTCCACTTTAACAGTAAATGAGCACATACAGGAGAGAGACAGTGAGTGACACAATACGAGACTGCCTGTCACACAATCAAAGGCAGCAGCTGCAGACGCTAGTGACAGACAGAGATTCTGCAGTGCTGCGTGACTGACACTGAATGTATGCTAGTGTAAGTCTAACACTAAACTAACAGTAACTGAACAGTAACTGACAAATAATCAAGGACTAATCCCTAACCTAACTACAGGCTACTACTAGGCTACCTAGCAGGCCTAGCCTGCACACACCTCAGCTAAGCTAGCCTAGCACTGTATACAATAAATACACTCAGCTACACTGACTGACTAACACAATCAAATCACTATCTATACAGCAATACAATAAATGTGTTCAGAATGTGTTTAGATGCAAAAACGTTGGGTAAACAATGAGAAAAGCACTTGCTCAGACACACCGCAGCACTGGAAATGCTCTCAGTACCACAATTCACAAGCAAGGACGAGATCTTCAACATGGCTGTCGCCTTATATAGAGGGGAGGGCCAGGCTCCCCTCCTCTGATTGGTTGCTAGGGCCTCAACTGGGGGCCCCCTGATTGGCCCAGTGACATCATACAACGTAATTTCCCTAACTACCGCCCTCACAAACTTGTGATCATGAGTAGAATCATGAGTGCAATCACAAGTGCATTTGTGGTCG
>NC_090652.1:51121796-51294296 GCF_040937935.1 Hyperolius riggenbachi | reverse complement strand
TAATTGCATTAGAGTCTATGGCGGCGCTCTTTTCATCCACCCTCAGCTGGCGCCCTTTTTTCCTTCTACCCTCGGTTCCTATTGCTCTACAGCAGGGGTGCCCACACTTTTTCGGCTCGCGAGCTACTTTAAAATTCGCCGAGGCCAGGAGATCTATCGATGTTTCAAATGCGCCCCCCCCCCCCGGAAATGTAGTTAGGTATAGGTCCCTTCAGTATAGTTTAGCCGGGTATAGGTTCCTTACAGTATAGTTTAGCCGGGTATAGGTCCCTTCAGTATAGTTTAGCCGGGTATAGGTCCCTTCAGTATAGGTTAGCAGGGTATAGGTCCCTTCAGTATAGGTTAGCTGGGTATAGGTCCCTTCAGTATAGGTTAGCCGGGTATAGGTCTCTTCAGTATAGGTTAGCTGGGTATAGGTCCCTTCAGTATAGGTTAGCCGGGTATAGGTCCCTTCAGTATAGGTTACCTGGATATAGGGCCGGTGGCGTCCAGGTCTTCAGGCAGCGTGAGTGGAGTCGGAACTCGGAAGTTTTCCGCCTCTCCACCCGATTGGCTGCGCGTCTCTCCGAGTCCCGATTGGCTGCGCGCCTCTCCTCTCCTGAATGGCTGCGCGCCTATCCTCTCCTGATTGGCTGCGCGCTTCTCCTCTCCTGATTGGCTGCGCGCCTCTCCTCCCCTGATTGGCCAGGCTCTCTCCTCCCCTCCCCTGATTGGCCAGGCTCTCTCCTCCAGCGGCCAGCAGCAGAAACTGCGATATACAGCTGCTGGCTGCTAAATTCAATGGGACGCGGCCAAGAGGCCGCGATCTACCGATCAGGAGGTCGCGATCTACCGGTAGATCGCGATCGACCTATTGGGCACCCCTGCTCTACAGCATCTAGTGCCAGTCTTGTCTCTTTCCTAACTACATATCATTTGCTTTGTTTGCTTTTGACTTAATTGGACTCCAGAGGGGAGTACAGAGCACAGCATCTGCTGCGCTATACTCTGCTTTTACACACTGGACTGTGGGAGTGCAGGAGGGGGATGGGAACAGATAGCAAGACAAGAGGACAGAGGGAGGCACGAAGGGGGACAGAAGGAGGCACAGTGGGACAGAGGAAGGCACAGAGGGATGCACACAGAACCGCATTATCCACAAGGCAACTTTGGAAGGTGTCTAGGGCCTTGATAGAGTCTAGGGGGCAAGTTTATGCTAGACCCCAACAAATCTTGCCAAAAAAGCTAGGTGGCCATTAAGGGTGGGCCCAAAGTTGTTGCTTGCCTAGGAAACCATTTTACCTTAATCCATTTCTGGGTGCACAGGGAAACAGAGGTTGCAAAAGGAGACAGGAGGAGGCACAAAGGGAAGCAGAAGGAGAAATTGATGGGGGGCGGGGGGGCAGAAGGAGGCACAGGGGGTCAGAGATACAGAGGAGACACACATAGGGGGGCAAAGATGGCACTGGGGACTGAAGGAGGCACAAAGGGGACAGGGAGAGGCAAACAGTGCATAGGAGGAGGCACAAACACCTGTGGGGGTGTGGTTTTGTTTCGGAGGTGTGGCTTAGTACGAGGATAGGGCTTAGTATGGGGTGGGGCTTAATCAGAAGCTTGGCGCCCCCTCCCTTCCCCCACAGGACCAATGGCACCACAGGCAGTGGCCTGGAATGCCTATGCCTAAAACCGCCCCTGGTAGTGTAGGCACATTAGTTCATGTTCAGTGCTGCTAACTTGCTTCATTTCTCTCTATTTCTCTTTCTCTACACTCACCCTATATTCCCCCCCCCCCCCCCCCAACACACACACCTCACGCTACACAACACTTACTTTCTTCAGGATCTGAACTATTTGGATTTTGTTGCTTTTCAGAATTGAACAGAGCAAAGACGATTCTGGAAAGAAAGTTGTGATTTTGATATGGGACATGATGAAATATGAAGATTTAACATTGCTGACAGACCCTTTACTAAAGAAATCACTTGGTGCATCATGTATTCCTGTCTCCCACTACCCAGAAGATCAAGTTAATAAATATTTGACTGATAGGTCCTCTCATATCATATTCTACTACTCAATGAACTTACAGCAATCTCTGGAGGATCTGATGAGCTTCTTGAAGATTAATGGTGAGGATAAACTGAAACTTTTTGTCAGAGCTTAGAACAGGGCACAGCAAAGAGATCATCAGGTTAGCAGTGGATGCAGTGATAAGGGCAAACAGACACCACTTTAGGGGCCCATTTTCAGTAGGATTTTACATTTCTTTTTCCATACTCAAATTTTCAAATTATTTTATGCAAATGTGAATACAAATTTTGCATGGTCCAACATTAATTGATAATCATTACATGGGAAATGGATGGGTTGTGCAAAAATCAGAATAAGGGAAAACTAAAAAATTATTAACACTGCTAAGTTTGCCTTGAAGGACACATCCGAGGAAATAAAACAAAAAAAAGATCTACTTGCCTGGGGCTTCATCCAGCACCTGGTAGACGATATGTCCCTTGCCGCAGCTTCGGTGTCCCTTCGCGTTCTGCAGCCACGAGAGCACGATCGGGAACAGTGCGGCCTTGCGCAGGCGCAGAAGGTGCTGGAGGGGTTCCTGGGACACTGGAGCTGCAGCAAGGGACATATCAGTAGCTGCCAGAGGCTGGATGAAGTCCCAGGTAAGTAGATTTTTTTTTCTTTTTTTATTCCCTGGACCTGTCCTTAAAAGCAGATTTGAAGTGAAAATACACTTATGATGTAATGAATTGTATGTGTAGTTCAAATAATGAATAGAACATTAATAGCAAAGAAAAGAGTCCTGTGTGGTTTTCTAGCACAGGAAGAGTAAAAAAGCTTGGGTTGTTATCTATGCAAAAGAGCTTCTCTGAGCTAGTTGACCAAGTTGGTCAAACTCAGTCATGTTTTCTGAAGAACTTAAACAGCCAAGAAACAGTGAGAGAAAGCTTGAGATAAGGTTTTACTGCAGGGAAGTTCAAATGGCCGATACTTCTGCTTTGTTTCATAGTATAAAAGGCAGAGTCCCTAATTAAATTTATTTTTTTCTCCTAGGAGATATAAGAATATAAGAAGTAAACAAGTAGCATATTAGCCTTCACTTGTATCTGTAATATCACACTTGAGCAAACTACTGTAATTCTTTCACAACACTAACAAAGCAAACAGAGATTTTCCATGTTTGTATTCTTTGATAAGTATATATTGTATGGAATATAACTGCTTTTTAATTTTCCTTGAAGTGAAATATCTCATTTGTCGGGAGAATGTTAATGTTATAATTACTGACCTGGAGGACACAGCAGCTGCACGGGAGCTAGAAATGGACTGGAATCCGGAGAATGGTATCTGCTGCCCCCTACTGACCCTGACTAGGTCTGAAGTGAAGGGAATGAAAGAATGTCAGAACTGTCAGGGAGTCAGGAAGAATACAGAGAAAGAAAAAACTCTACTGCAAATTCTGCGGCATGCCAGAAGTAAGTTATATTTTTTAGGTTTGTATTATCATCTGTCATCTTTTTCAGATGACCAAAGGAGACTTTTTTTTTATAATAATGTAAGAAATTTAAACGCTCTATTACCACCATATTCAAAGACACTTCCACAAGACAATTGTGATCATTTTTACAGGCTGATTTTTCTAGATGTATAAATCACTAACAACTGCTCTTACACTTGCTTTTGTTTTACAGAGAGTCCTGCACATAGAAATGTCTTCAAGCAAATATCAGAGTCCGTAAGTGGGGATTTTGTACTGAATGTTACCATAAAGTCACCCGTGGGCAACAATCACTGTGCGTGCAGTACTTACCTGGGAAGGAGAGATTAGACATTTTTCAGAGTTAAGTTGCCCATTAACAGTATTTATTTTTTTTTTTTTTTTTTTTAGCAAACAATTATATTTTTGATAAGATAATTCGGACTGAAAGAAAAGATCTTTAGTCCATCCACACCAATAAAGAATCCAACTTGCGATCATATTTTAAAGTGGACCTGAACTCTTGCACAGGACTAAAGAAATACATAGAGAAATGCACCCTATATGTATTTAGAGAGTTTAGCCTGTTTAATTCTTTCTTATTCGTGTCTAATCACAAGTTGTAATCTGATCTTCCCCCTGTGCTACATGACGGCCACGGCAGGGATGGCAGATAAGCCTATTTAAAAGCACTGACTGTTGACAATATGTCTGCTTCCATGAAAGCAGGAAGTAGAAACAGTGCAGATTTATTTTAGGATTTGTATCAGCTGTAACACATAAATGTTTTTTGTTTAAAGGTTATTATGCTGTTCCGTAGCTTTTAGAGCAGAGAGGACGTTCCGAGTTCAGGTTTGCTTTAAAGTGGATCCGAGACAAGCATTAGCTGCCTTAATTTTTCTGCCCCTTACATATAGTTTATTGGGCATTCTTCCCCATATGCTTTTTTTTACATTATTTATTGCCTAATTGCATGTAAATGAATGTATCCACGCCCCCAGATCCTCCAGCGCCTAGGCATTCTGAGTCTAATGCTGCAAGTGCTAATGGGAGCTCAGCCTGGGGAGGAGGAGGCTTTTGCTGAAGCATGCATGAGATTTTAGAGGCAAGAGGGTAGAGAGTGAAGGAGAGGGGAGTGCAGTTTTAACAGGCTGAGTGTGAGGAAACGCGGAAAAGCCGCCGCAAGGGCTCAGAGTGAGGCGGCTGTTTCCGCGTCTAACATGGCGGCACAACGCGAAGAAACCACCGCAGGCCGCATGGGCAGAGCGGTGGAGTCCGCGTTGGATGCGGCGGATTGTACGCATGGCAAAGCAGATGGCATTGCGGCTGGACGCGGGGAAACCGCCGCTCGCCTAGAGAGCGGGGCGGCGGTCCCCGCGCCTGAATCAGTGGTCACATTGCAAGACATGTCTGGTGTGGCTGGGACTGCTGGTCCACACGGGTTCGGAAGGACGCGCGCGGCGCTGAGAGGCAGAGCTTATATGACAGCCAGAAAAGGGTCAGCTGACATTTTCACCACCTGCCGTTGGTCCGGCGCTTGGGGGAGGCGCCCGAGAGCGCTTTGCTATGTATGCTGGGTGCTGGTCATTCTCTGGTTGTCTGCCGTTGCGATCGCTGCGTGGTGGCACTCGGACCTTGTCTGTATCTGTGTTCTAGCATAGTTTCCAAAGGTGTTGACGATCAAGGAACTCACACCTTAGCATTAGGAATATTGAACTGTATTATTTGTTATGACCTTCTGCCTGTCTGACCATTCCTCTGAACTCTGATTCTGTACCTCGCTATTTCTGTTACCATGTTGCCAATCTCTGCTCGTTCCTGGACTCTGTATTGGCCTCCTGATTCTGTACTGTGCTATTCTGATACTCCGTTGCCAAACCCTGTCTGTTTATTGGATTCCATATCTGCCTCCTGAATCTGTACCTTATCTGTCTGTGTGTTAACGACCTGGCTTGCCGACCCCGAGAACTGGCCTTACTGTTAGAGGCAGTTCACAGACCTGTTAGTGACACCCTCTCCCACGGGTGTCACTCTCGCTCTGTCCTTCCTCCCTTCAGCCTAGCTCCTCCCCCCTGGAGAGTCTAGGCCAGAGGAAGGAACATACTTCTGGAGAAGTACTCAAAGTATACTGTTGCATCTAAACACTCACTTGTTCTATCAGGTGTCCAGAGGTTAGTAGATATATCTGATTATCGGTGATACTGCAGATCACCAATAATCGGGTATATTCTGTATTCTCGGTGATACTGCAGTTCACCGGTAATCAGACCCTCTCTGTGTTACACCGATCGTTACAGAACGGCAGACCAAAAATACCAATGGACGCACAAACTGATCGTCTGGGCGCACTTGCCACTTCAGTGTACAACATCAATCAAGTGCTGGGTAGTCACAAGACTATGATTGAAGCCTTGTCTGGTTCTTTACAAACCCTCCAGACAGCAGTGGATGAGGTGCGATCCCCTCCTAGCTCTGACATGCGATTGCCTGTACCTGAGAAATTTTCTGGTCACAGATCAGACTTCCGAAATTTTAGAAGTAGAGTGTTATCTTACTTTGAGTTGAAACCCCGATCTTCAGAAACTGTGGCCCAAAGGGTCACATTCATTAAGACTTTGTTATCAGGCGATTCTCAGACGTGGGCGTACAGTTTGCCCACCGGGGATTTGGCCCCGTCTTCAGTGGATGAATTTTTTAAAGCCATGGCAGTAATTTACGACGACCCAGACCTTGCCGCGACCTCTGAGCGGAAGCTCAAGCTCTTGCGTCAAGGCAAGGGTCCGGTCGAAGATTACGCAGCCGAATTTAGGAGATGGTCAGTTTCAGCCAGGTGGTCCACCTATGCCCTATTAGATTGCTTCTTATCAGGGTTGTCGGATGAGGTTTCAGATCTCATGTTAAGTCTGCCTGAACCTAAGACACTTGATGAGGCCATTTCATCGGCCATTCGAGTCGATCGCAGACTGCGCTATCAGAAACAGACCCGGGGTAGTAGTCATGTAAAAATGGTGTCCTACGCTGCACCTCCAGTAACTCCACCTCCTCCTGTCTCGCCTCCACCCGAACCAATGCAAATTGGTCGGTCGAAGCTATCCCAAGTGGAGCAAAGACGCAGGATGTCTGAGCGGCTGTGTCTTTACTGCGCAGAGGGGGTCATAGAGTACGTAATTGTCCTAACAAGCCGGGAAACGCTATCGCCTAGGAGTTGTAGGGGGTAGCACCCTAGGCACGCAGCTTTTACCCCTAGAAGATAAACGGTTACTTCTTCCCTGTACAGTCACATGGGAAGATAAAACCGAGGTTACTGAGGCTTTTGTTGATTCAGGCTCTGCAGCTAATTTTATGGATTTTGAATTTGCAAAGAAATTGGGTATTCCGTTCACCCCAGAAAGCCACCCATTCAGGTTACGGCAGTAGATGATTCCCCCCTGCAAAGTAATCATCCGCTGTCCCAGACACCAGAGGTGGAAGTCACTATAGGGGTGTTACATAAAGAGAGACTACAGTTTTTTGTGTTACACATGACCACCTCCACAGTCATCCTTGGCATGCCATGGCTGCACTTACACTCTTCACAGATTAATTGGGCTACCTGTCAGCTAACTAGCTGGTCAACTCACTGTTTTCAGCAGTGTTTAGGGAGAGTGACACTGGGCGAGACCAGGATCCAGTTGGAGGGGGTACCAGTACAATATTCAGAGTATTCTGATGTGTTCTGTCCCAAAGCTGCAGACAAGTTACCTCCACATCGCCCCTTTGATTGTCCCATTGATCTCCGATCAGGTTGTATGCCCCCTAGGGGCCATCTTTACAACTTGTCTGGTCCAGAGAAAGTAGCCATGCAGGAATACATTCGTGAAAATTTAGCCAAGGGGTTCATTCGCCCTTCCCGGTCACCTGCTGGCGCAGGTTTCTTTTTTGTTAAGAAAAAAGACGGAGGCCTGCGGCCTTGCATTGATTACCGGGGCCTGAATAAAATCACAGTAAAGAATCGCTACCCGTTGCCCTTGATAGATGACTTGTTTACACAGATAACCGACGCTAAGATCTTTTCAAAATTGGATTTACGGGGTGCATACAACCTGGTGCGGATCAGAAAGGGCAATGAATGGAAGACGGCCTTTAACACGCCCGACGGGCATTACGAGTACTTGGTGATGCCCTTCAGGCTGTGTAACGCCCCGGCCGTCTTTCAGGAACTGATTAATGAAGTATTCAGGGAGGTATTGGGCAGGTTCGTGTTGGTTTACCTAGATGATATACTTATTTTTTCCAACAATCTCTCTGAGCACAGGACACATGCCAAGTTTGTATTGGATAAACTAAGACAAAACATGCTTTACGCTAAATTGGAGAAATGCATCTTCGAGGTAACATCTGTCACCTTTTTAGGGTACATAATTTCCACCTCGGGCCTGTCTATGGATCCTGCCAAGGTCTCTGCTGTGTTGGAATGGCCTCAACCAGTGGGGTTAAAATCTCTTCAGAGATTTTTAGGCTTTGCCAATTACTATAGAAGGTTCATAAAGGGGTACTCCACTGTCATTGCACCCCTCACCAGTCTCACTAAGAAAGGGGCAGATACCACCCACTGGTCTCCAGAGGCTCTGCATGCATTCTCCACTCTGAAAGATTTGTTTTGCTCTGCACCCATCCTGAGACACGTTGACACCTCCTATCCCTTTATTGTTGAGGTGGATGCCTCAGAGGTCGGGGTAGGGGCGGTGCTGTCCCAGCGGTCAGGGTTGCAGGGTAGATTGCACCCATGTGCCTATTTTTCTCATAGGTTCTCTCCGGCAGAGAGAAACTACGATATAGGCAACAGAGAGCTCCTGGCCATCAAATTGGCCTTTGAAGAATGGCGTCATTGGTTGGAAGGAGCAGAACATACGATTACAGTTTACACTGACCACAAAAATTTAGAATATATCGAGGGAGCCAAGAGATTAAGCCCCCGACAGGCTCGATGGTCATTATTTTTCTCGAGATTCAGATTTATAATTATGTACACCCCAGGGAGCAAAAACATTAAGGCAGATGCCCTGTCTAGATGCTTTGAGCCAGAGACAGCACAGCCCTCCCTCCCAGAGACCATTGTCCCACAGAGACTGGTATTAGCTACAACTGAGACTTGGGAAGATTGGACAGAGACTTTAGGTCCTTTTCAGCAGGACATCCCGGAGGGGAAGCCCAAAGGGGTTATGTTTATTCCACTGCCATTTCGCCTTCAGATTTTGCAGATGTTCCATTCACACAGGAATGCGGGACACCCTGGGGCCTCCAGAACACAGGACCTTGTAGCCAGATGCGCTTGGTGGCCGTCTCTGGCAGCCAATTGTAAAGAGTTTGTTAGGGAGTGTGCGGTGTGTGCGAGGAGTAAGCCCTCCCGACTGGCACCTGAGGGAAAATTGCAGTCCTTGCCCACCCCGAGTGAACCATGGACCCACTTATCCATGGATTTTGTGGGTGAGCTCCCCAGGTCTGAGGGCATGTCGGTCATTTGGGTGGTAGTCGACCGCTTTAGTAAAATGTCCCATTTTGTGCCCTTGAAAGGACTCCCCTCGGCCCAGGAATTAGCCGATTTGTTCATCATCCACGTTTTCCGATTGCATGGCATTCCGGAAAACATCGTGTCAGATAGAGGAGTCCAATTTGTTTCCAGATTTTGGAGGGCATTCTGTCACCAAATGGGCATGGAACTGTCATTTTCGTCGGGCTACCACCCACAGACCAATGGCCAGACGGAAAGAGTCAACCAATCAGTGGAACAGTTTTTGAGGTGTTACGTTGCAGAAGCGCAAAATGATTGGGTCAAGTTTTTACCCTTCGCAGAATTTGCGCACAATAATTTGAAAAGTTCTGGATTTTGTCCATTTCAGGTAGTGACCGGGAAGTTGCCTAAATTCTCCCCATTGCCAGTTGCCTCCACTCCGTTTCCAGCTCTGGAGGCCTGGCAAAGGTCATTTAAAGATATATGGTGGATTGTGAAAAATAATTTGGAGAAGGCGTTTCAAAGTCAAAAAGGTCAAGCTGACAAGAGACATTCCTTAGAGTGGAGGTTTTTGCCAGGAGATTTAGTCTGGGTGTCCACACGTCACTTGACCTTGAAACAGCCCTCGGCTAAGTTGGGGCCCAGGTATGTGGGTCCATTCCCAGTAACCAGAAAGATCACCGATGTCACTTATGCCATTGACCTCCCTGCCAGTATGCGCGGCGTAAGATCCTTTCACGTGTCCCTGCTTAAGCCAGCAGTTCATGTAGGTCCCACTCCTCCTCCTCCTGTGATGATAGATGACCAACCTGAGTACGAAGTAGAGAAGATTTTAGACTCTCGCATAGTTCAGAACTCAGTACAATATCTGGTTCATTGGAAAGGGTATGGTGTTGAGGAGAGATCTTGGGTACTTGAATGTCGTATGCATGCTGACAAATTAAGAAGGGAGTTCCACGCGTTGCATCCTGAGAAGCCTGGTAGGAGCTGTCCGGAGTCCACTCCTCGGGGGGGGGGGGGGGGTACTGTGAGGAAACGCGGAAAAGCCGCCGCAAGGGCTCAGAGTGAGGCGGCTGTTTCCGCGTCTAACATGGCGGCACAACGCGAAGAAACAGCCGCAGGCCGCATGGGCAGAGGGGTGGAGTCCGCGTTGGATGCGGCGGATTGTACGCATGGCAAAGCAGATGGCATTGCGGCTGGACGCGGGGAAACCGCCGCTCGCCTAGAGAGCGGGGCGGCGGTCCCCGCGCCTGAATCAGTGGTCACATTGCAAGACATGTCTGGTGTGGCTGGGACTGCTGGTCCACACGGGTTCGGAAGGACACGCGCGCGCGCTGAAAGGCAGAGCTTATATGACAGCCAGAAAAGGGTCAGCTGACCAGGCGGGTCAGCTGACATTTTCACCACCTGCCGTTGGTCCGGCGCTTGGGGGAGGCGCCGGAGAGCGCTTTGCTATGTATGCTGGGTGCTGGTCATTCTCTGGTTGTCTGCCGTTGCGATCGCTGAGTGGTGGCACTCAGACCTTGTCTGTATCTGTGTTCTAGCATAGTTTCCAAAGGTGTTGACGATCAAGGAACTCACACCTTAGCATTAGGAATATTGAACTGTATTATTTGTTATGACCTTCTGCCTGTCTGACCATTCCTCTGAACTCTGATTCTGTACCTCGCTATTTCTGTTACCCTGTTGCCAATCTCTGCTCGTTCCTGGACTCTGTATTGGCCTCCTGATTCTGTACTGTGCTATTCTGATACTCCGTTGCCAAACCCTGTCTGTTTATTGGATTCCGTATCTGCCTCCTGAATCTGTACCTTATCTGTCTGTGTGTTAACGACCTGGCTTGCCGACTCCGAGAACTGGCCTTACTGTTAGAAGCAGTTCACAGATCTGTTAGTGACACCCTCTCCCACTGGTGTCACTCTCGCTCTGTCCTTCCTCCCTTCAGCCTAGCTCCTCCCCCCTGGAGAGTCTAGGCCAGAGGAAGGAACATACTTCTGGAGAAGTACTCAAAGTATACTGTTGCATCTAAACACTCACTTGTTCTATCAGGTGTCCAGAGGTTAGTAGATATATCTGATTATCGGTGATACTGCAGATCACCAATAATCGGATATATTCTGTATTCTCGGTGATACTGCAGTTCACCGGTAATCAGACCCTCTCTGTGTTACACCAATCGTTACACTGAGGGGTGAAGATACAGAGCATCTTACCTGTGTGTAATGTAACAAACAGAACATGGCCGCTTTCATTGTGTCACAGGAAGAATTAATCATATGCTGTTGAAGTTGTTTGCAGCTAGATTTTCTGTGTAAACCATCTTAACTTTGGATAAAATATGTAGAAAAGTTACTGCTATAGTTAGTTTTTCATCTTGGATCCGCTTTAACCACATAAAGAGCTTGCTGCTATGTAAGGAACATGCCTTCCTTAGTTACGTGCGTTGCTTCCATAGCTTATATGTTAATTGACATAGTAGCAGCCGTTAGTGAAGCATCGCGGTTGTGATACTTTAACCACCTTAGCGGTATGGACGAGCTCAGCTCGTCCATTACCGCCAGAGGGTGCCGCTCAGGCCCTGCTGGGCCGATTTTGATCAAATAAAGAGCAGCACACGCAGCCGGCACTTTGCCAGCCGCGTGTGCTGCCCGATCGCCGCCGCTCTGCGGCGATTCGCCGCGAGCAGCGGCAAAAGAGGGTCCCCCCAGCCGCCTGAGCCCTGCGCAGCCGGAACAAATAGTTCCGGCCAGCGCTGAGGGCTGGATCGGAGGCGGCGGACGTCAGGACGTCGGCTGACGTCCATGACGTCACTCCGCTCGTCGCTATGGCGACGATCTAAGCAAAACAAGGAAGGCCGCTCATTGCGGCCTTCCTTGTTTATTCTGGGCGCCGGAGGCGATCGGAAGAACGCCTCCGGAGCGCCATCTAGTGGGCTTTCATGCAGCCAACTTTCAGTTGGCTGCATGAAATAGTTTTTTTTTTAATTTAAAAAAAACCCTCATGCAGCTGCCCTGGCGATCTTAATAGAACGCCAGGGTGGTTAAAGGACCGCCCGCATTTAAAGTTACGTGCATCGTTATGTAAGCAAAGTAACTGAGGAAGGCACGCTTCTTACATAGCAGTGTGTGCTGCTACGTAAGTCTTGCATAGCGGCCGAGTCCTTCACACTAAGCTGCGCCGCTGAATGAATCATGCCCAAGGAGTGGTACGCTCGGTACTCTTCTTTGTGGTGCTCTCTCCACCACAGTTCATCACAAGGGTAATTTAAGTCTATGGGGACTTACACACTATGGTGACGTGGTGCGTTGTGAGGGAAGAAGCTAAATCGACGAAAGGCCGACAACTCTGCAGTTCATTGCCACATGATCCATGCCTACTGCACAAATTATGCAGCAATGCTAGTCAATGGCAAGGCTGTATGTGTGAAATCATGATCGCAGTTGTGGTGCACCATGCAGGTTACAGAGTGATGAAACTTCAATGACATACTTCCTGCCCTGCAGGGAGTACATCACTGAGCAGGAGGTGGAGCCATTACCCTGATGGCGCACTCTGCCACAGGGTAATGTGCAAGGGGAATGGTGCAGTGCAATTTTCCTGCGGCGGGGTCTCAGGACAACCGCACTGCACTATGGCCCATGTGCAATTCACTACTTCTCCTGAGCTTTCTCCCAGGTGATATTTTCACACCTTGGCCCATATGCAATTCACTTTTTCACCTCAGGTTTCTCCTATGAGAAATATTTTCAATGTCTTTTTAACCACTTGAGGACCACAGTCTTTCTACCCCTTAAGGACCAGGCACTTTTTTTCCATTCAGACCACTGCAGCTTTCATGGTTTATTGCTCGCTCATACAACCTACCACCTAAATGAATTTTGGCTCCTTTTCTTGTAACTAATAAAGCTTTCTTTTGGTGCTATTTGATTGCTCCTGCGATTTTTACTTTTTATTATATTCATCAAAAAAGACATGAATTTTGGCAAAAAAATGATTTTTTTTAACTTTCTGTGCTGACATTTTTCAAATAAAGTAAAATTTCTGTATACATGCAGCGCGAAAAATGTGGACAAACATGTTTTTGATAAAAAAAACCCCATTCAGTGTATATTTATTGGTTTGGGTAAAAGTTATAGCGTTTACAAACTATGGTGCAAAAAGTGAATTTTCCCATTTTCATACATCTATGACTTTTCTGACCCCCTGTCATGTTTCATGAGGGGCTAGAATTCCAGGATAGTATAAATACCCCCCAAATGACACCATTTTGGAAAGAAGACATCCCAAAGTATTCACTGAGAGGCATAGTGAGTTCATAGAAGATATTATTTTTTTGTCACAAGTAAGCGGAAAATGACACTTTGTGACAAAAAAAAAAAAGTTTCCATTTCTGCTAACTTGCGACAAAAAAAAATGAAATCTGCCACGGACTCACCATGCCCCTCTCTGAATACCTTGAAGTGTCTACTTTCCAAAATGGGGTCATTTGTGGGGTGTGTTTACTGTCCTGACATTTTGGGGGGTGCTAAATTGTAAGCACCCCTGTAAAGCCTAAAGGTGCTCATTGGACTTTGGGCCCCTTAGCGCAGTTAGGCTGCAAAAAAGTGCCACACATGTGGTATTGCCATACTCAGTAGAAGTACTATAATGTGTTTTGGGGTGTATTTTTACACATACCCATGCTGGGTGGGAGAAATATCTCTGTAAATGACAATGTTTTCATTTTTTTTACACACAATTGTCCTTTTACAGAGTTATTTCTCCCACCCAGCATGGGTATGTGTAAAAATACACCACAAAACACATTATACTACTTCTCCTGAGTACGGCGATACCACATGTGTGGCACTTTTTTGCACCCTAACTGCGCTAAAGGGCCCAAAGTCCAATGAGTACCTTTAGGATTTCACAGGTCATTTTGCGACATTTGGTTTCAAGACTACTCCTCATGGTTTAGGGCCCCTAAAATGCCAGGGCAGTATAGGAACCCCACAAATGACCCCATTTTAGAAAGAAGACACCCCAAGGTATTCCGTTAGGAGTATGGTGAGTTCATAGAAGATTTTATTTTTTGTCACAAGTTAGCGGAACATGACACTTTGTGAAAAAAAACAATTAAAATCAATTTCCGCTAACTTGTGACAAAAAATAAAAACTTCTATGAACTCACCATACTCTTAACGGAATACCTTGGGGTGTCTTCTTTCTAAAATGGGGTCATTTGTGGGGTTCCTATACTGCCTTGGCATTTTAGGGGCCCTAAACCATGAGGAGTAGTCTGGAAATCGAATTCCGCAAAATGACCTGTGAAATCCTAAAGGTACTCATTGGACTTTGGGCCCTTTAGCGCAGTTAGGGTGCAAAAAAGTGCCACACATGTGGTATCGCCGTACTCGGGAGAAGTAGTACAATGTGTTTTGGGGTGTATTTTTACACATACCCATGCTGGGTGGGAGAAATAACTCTGTAAATGGACAATTGTGTGTAAAAAAATCAAAAGATTGTCATTTACAGAGGTATTTCTCCCACCCAGCATGGGTATGTGTAAAAATACACCCCAAAACACATTATACTACTTCTCCCGAGTACAGCAATACCACGTGTGGCACTTTTTTGCACCCTAACTGCGCTAAAGGGCCCAAAGTCCAATGAGTACCTTTAGGATTTCACAGGTCATTTTTGTTTCAAGACTACTCCTCACGGTTTAGGGCCCCTAAAATGCCAGGGCAGTATAGGAACCCCACTAATGACCCCATTTTACAAAGAAGACACCCCAAGGTGTTCCGTTAGGAGTATGGTGAGTTCATAGAAGATTTTATTTTTTGCCACAAGTTAGCGGAAATTGATTTGAATTGTTTTTCTTCACAAAGTGTCATATTCCGCTAACTTGTGACAAAAAATAAAATCTTCTATGAACTCACCATACTCCTAACGGAATACCTTTGGGTGTCTCCTTTCTAGAATGGGGTCATTTGTGGGGTTCCTATACTGCCCTGGCATTTTAGGGGCCCTAAACCGTGAGGAGTAGTCTTGAAACCAAATGTCGCAAAATGACCTGTGAAATCCTAAAGGTACTCATTGGACTTTGGGCCCCTTAGCGCACTTAGGGTGTAAAAAAGTGCCACACATGTGGTACCGCCGTACTCAGGAGAAGTAGTATAATGTGTTTTGTGGTGTATTTTTACACATACCCATGCTGGGTGGGAGAAATATCTCTGTACATGACAATTGTTTGATTTTTTTTTACACACAATTGTCCATTTACAGAGAGATTTCTCCCACCCAGCATGGGTATGTGTAAAAATACACCCCAAAACACATTATACTACTTCTCCTGAGTACGGCGATACCACATGTGTGACACTTTTTTTGCAGCCTAGGTGCGCTAAGGGGCCCAACGTCCTATTCACAGGTCATTTTGAGGCATTTGTTTTCTAGACTACTCCTCACGGTTTAGGGCCCCTAAAATGACAGGGCAGTATAGGAACCCCACAAGTGACCCCATTTTAGAAAGAAGACACCCCAAGGTATTCCATTAGGTGTATGGCGAGGTCATAGAAGATTTTATTTTTAGTCACAAGTTAGTGAAAAATGACACTTTGTGAAAAAAAACCAATAAAAATCAATTTCCGCTAACTTTTGACAAAGAATAAAATCTTCTATGAACTCGTCATACACCTAACAGAATATGTTGGGGTGTCTTTTTTCTAAAATGGGGTCACTTGTGGGGTTCCTATACCGCCCTGGCATTTTACGGGCCCAAAACCGTGAGTAGTCTGGAAACCAAATGTCTCAAAATGACTGTTCAGGGGTATAAGCATCTGCAAATTTTGATGACAGGTGGTCTATGAGGGGCCGAATTTTGTGGAACCGGTCATAAGCAGGGTGGCCTTTTAGATGACCGGTTGTAATGGGCCTGATCTGATGGATAGGAGTGCTAGGGGGGTGACAGGAGGTGATTGATGGGTGTCTCAGGGGGTGGTTAGAGAGGAAAATAGATGCAATCAATGCACTGGGGAGGTGATCGGAAGGGGGTCTGAGGGGGCTCTGAGGGTTTGGCTGAGTGATCAGGAGCCCACACGGGGCAAATTAGGGCCTGATCTGATGGGTAGGTGTGCTAGGGGGTGACAGGTAGTGACAGGAGGTGATTGATGGGTGTCTCAAGGTGTGATTAGTGGGGGGAATAGATGCAAGTAATGCAATGGCGAGGTGATCAGGGCTGGGGTCTGAGGGTGTGGGCGGGTGATTGGGTGCCCTAGGGGCAGATGGGGGTCTAATCTGATGGGTAGCAGTGACAGGGCGTGATTGATGGGTAATTAGTGGGTGTTTAGAGGAGAGAACAGATGCAATGCACTTGGGAGGTGATCTGACTGCGGGTCTGCAGGCGATCGGATGGTGTGGGTGGGTGATCAGATTGCCCGCAAGGGGCAGGTTAGGGACTGATTGATGGGTGACAGTGACAGGGGGTGATTGATGGGTGGCAGTGACAGGGGCTGATTGATGGGTGGCAGTGACAGGGGGTGATTGGTGATTGGCAGGTGATTGACAGGTGATCAGTGGGTTATTACAGGGAAGAACAGATGTAATTAATGCACTGGTGAATTGATAAGGGGGGGTCAGAGGGCAATCTGAGCGTGTGGGCGGGTGATTGGGTGCCCGCAAGGGGCAGATTAGGGTCTGATCTGATAGGTAACAGTGACAGGTGGTGATAGGGGGTGATTGATGGGTAATTAGTGGGTGTTTAGAGGAGAGAATAGATGTAAACAATGGATTTGGGAGGTGATCTGATGTCGGATCTGCGGGCGATCTATTGGTGTGGGTGGGTGATCAGATTGCCCGCAAGGGACAGGTTAGGGGCTGATTGTTGGGTGGCAGTGACAGGGGGTGATTGATGGGTGATTGACAGGTGATTGACAGGTTATCAGGGGGGATAGATGCATACAGTACACAGGGGGAGGGGTCTGGGGGGGGTCCTGGGGAGAATCTGAGGGGTGGGGGGGTGATCAGGAGGGGGCAGGGGGCAGGGGGGGGATAAAAAAAAATAGCGTTGACAGATAGTGACAGGGAGTGATTGATGGGTTATTAGGGGGGTGATTGGGTGCAAACAGAGGTCTGGGGGGTGGGCAGGGGGGGGGTCTGAGGGGTGCTGTGGGCGATCAGTGGGCGGGGGGGGGGGCAGATCAGTGTGTTTGGGTGCAGACTAGGGTGGCTGCAGCCTGCCCTGGTGGTCCCTCGGACACTGGGACCACCAGGGCAGGAGGCAGCCTGTATAATACACTTTGTATACATTACAAAGTGTATTATACACTTTGTAGCGGCGATCGCGGGGTTAACATCCCGCCGGCGCTTCCGTATGACCGGCGGGATGTTGCGGCGGGTGGGCGGAGCCAGTTGCCGGGGGAAGCGCGCGTCATCAATGACGCGATCGCTCCCCCGGCATAGAAAAAGGACCCGCCGCCGTCAGGCGTATTGCGGTCCTTTAGGTTTCCACTTTGCCGCCGCCCATGGGCTGTCGGCGGTCGGCAAGTGGTTAAAATGCATTTTCAGCATTTTGTAATCAAAAAAGTACCAAAAAGTAGGTGATAAAGTACTATCAAAATTATATTTGAGTATTTTCTTGTTTGCTGCTGGCTTAAAAGTCATTTTATTGACAATTTTATAAATACCATCTAGGAGAAAACTCAGGAGAAAATGAGAATTGCATATGGGCCCTTGTCATAAAAAGCCTTTTAAACCACCAGCAAGCAAAAAAGTACTCAAAATAATGCTGATAGTACTTTTCCACCAACTTGTAGGTACTTTTTCAATTATAAAATGCTTAAAAGTTATTTTAAAGAGAATATGAAAATGATCTCTTAGGCCAGGGGTCGGCAACCCGCGGCTCCAGAGCCGCATGCGGCTCTTTTTCACCTTTGCCGCGGCTCCGGTAGTGTGTGTCAGTGGTTACGGCGCGCGTGACGTGTGCTGCCGCTGGCCGGCAGCCTATCAGAGAGGCCGCCGGACCGGTGCAGTGCAGGGCTTCGGGCGGCTATTTTCCCGTAGCCCTGCAGTGTAATGCAGGCAGGACGTGACGTCGGAAAGGAAGAGGGTCGTGGGAGTTGCGCGCCACAAGGAGGTCGGGACCGGAGGTCGGGACAGGAGGAGATCGTGACAGGAAGTCTTCTGACTAGGTGAGTAAATGGGTTTTTCTTTTCATATCTGCTGAAGGATTGTGCATATTGGGGTCAGATCTGCTGAAGGATTGTGCATATTGGGGTCAGATCTGCTGAAGGATTGTGCATATTGGGGTCAGATCTGCTGAAGGATTGTGCATATTGGGGTCATATCTGCTGAAGGATTGTGCATATTGGGGTCATATCTGCTGAAGGATTTGTGCATATTGGGGTCATATCTGCTGAAGGATTTGTGCATATTGGGGTCATATCTGCTGAAGGATTTGTGCATATTGGGGTCATATCTGCTAACGATTTGTGCATATTTGGGTCATATCTGCTAACAATTTGTGCATATATTGGGGTCATATCTGCTAACAATTTATGCATATTGGGGTCATATCTGCTAACAAATTTGTGCATATTGGGGTCATATCTGATCCTGTATATAGCATTAAGGTAAGAAACAATATATGCAGTGTTAGATTTGTTTTATAATGGTTTTGCGGCTCCCAGTTTTTTTCTCTTTTCGGAAACGGGTCCAAGTGGCTCTTTATGTCTTAAAGGTTGCAGACCCCTGTCTTAGGCTATGCAGTAACTCAGGAGAAAAATTTAATTGCATATGGGCCCATGTATGAAAGTAACCTAAATCTTCCCTCCTCATCTTTTTCCATTTGTTTTTTCTTATTTTTACTTTTTCAATTATAAAATGCTTAAAAGTTATTTTAAAGAGAATATGAAAATAATCTCTTAGGCTATAACTCAGGAGAAAAAGTGAATTGCATATGGGCCCTTGTCATAAAAAAGCCTTTTAAACCACCAGCAAGCAAAAAAGTACTCAAAATAATGCTGATAGTACTTTTTCACCAACTTTTAGGTACTTTTTCAGTTATAAAATGCTTAAAAGTTATTGTAGCCTCCCTGGCGTTCTGATTCCCCAGGATTTCCGTGCAAAAAGTGGTTCAATTAATTTCCAATACCTCTGATAGCTTCCCCAGTGCCATCTTCCACTCCGTGTACGGATTTTGCTTCTCCCTCAGCGATGACATGCCCCCCGCCGATCGGCGTTGATGACACCAGGGTCACACAGCGTCATCAACATCTCACTGCAAACATTTTTTTTAAGTTGAATTCAATACAATAACCTGTATTGAATTCAATATTTCAAAAAAATTGATTGGAAAAAAAAAGGTTGAAAATTATTGGAAATTAATTGAACCACTTTTATGTCCCCCATGCTGAAAAAAAAAATGCTGACCGCAACTGAAAGCCCGAACGCAACGCCGCTGAACGCAACGCCGCCGAAAGCCTGGCAGACACCCGTGTGCACCAGCCCTTAGTTAATTGGCTTCCCACTAAACTGACCTTTAATACGGACACATAACTGAAGTAGGGATTACATTTTGAGCCTCTCTGAGGGACAAATAGTAACAAAGCTTTGTACTCTGTAAAGCATTGTGTCTGACGTCACCAAGTCTCGTAATGTAACTTTAAACAGACGGGACTTTGTGATGGAGGAAGAAGTGCTGCGCTGGAGAGGGCCCCTGGGTGAGTAGTTCTATTTGCTCAAAGGGCTTAGACAGGGAAGGGGGGGAAGCGAGGATGGGGGGGAGGGGTAGAGGCCACCCGCACGCCGCACAGAAGGGGGATCCCCCCACCCGCAGAGGGGGATCCCCATCCCAAAATACCGCCGCACAGAAGGGGGATCCCCCCACCCGCAGAGGGGGGATCCCCCATCCCAAAATACCGCCGCACAGAAGGGGGATCCCCCCACCCACAGAGGGGGATCCCCCAGCCCAAAATACCGCCGCACAGAAGGGGGGATCCCCCCGCTCGCCCTAGCACATTCTCTCCCTAGGGATTCCCCAGGGAGAAGCATGCAGCAGCCTTCAGAGGCTGCTGCAGCACTGCTGATCACAGCGTGAGAGGGGAAAGTGCAGGACGAGCTGAGCTCGTCCAGAACATTTCCAGCAAGTTTTCTTTGGACGACTACAGCTCATCCAGAACGCTAGGCAGGTTAAAGAGAATATGAAAATGATCTCTTAGGCTATAACTCAGGAGAAAAAGTTAATTGCATATGGGCCCATGTATGAAAGTAACCTAAATCTTCCCTCCTCCTCTTTTTCCATTTGTCTTTTTTCTTATTTTTACCTTGTATTATCAGTTATATAGTGCTGACATCAGACACAATGCTTTACAGAGTACATAGCTTTGTTACTATTTGTCCCTCAGAGAGGCTCAAAATGTAATCCCTACTTCAGTTATGTGTCCGTATTAAAGGTCAGTTTAGTGGGAAGCCAATTAACTAAGGGCTGGTTCACACGGGTGTCTGCCAGGCTTTCGGCGGCGTTGCGTTCAGCGGCGTTGCATTCAGGCTTTCAGTTGCGGTCAGCAGTTTTTTTTTCAGCATGGGGGACATTAGCTGTGGTGGTTAACCGCCCCAGGACGCTACATGTAGTGTCCAGGGTCGACTCGAATGCCAGGGAAAATCGGGATCCGAATGCCGCGTTTGCATGAACACCAGTAAAAGCCTGGTACAAGCGCTCCCATTGTCTCGAATTCTGGCGGTAAACGCGGGGCAGACACCCGCGTGAACCAGCCCTTATCTGTATGTTTTTGGGATATGGGAGGAAATCAGAGTGGCCAAGGAAACCCACATAGACACAGAACATACAAACTCTGTGCAGATAGTGCCTTGGCTAGAATTTGAACTAGGGACTCAGTGCTGCAAGGCAAGAGTACAACCTCTACACCCCAGTCTCTTTTTTTTTTTTTTCCTTGTTCATTGTTTACCTTCAGCTCTTTCTCTTTTTTTTCTCTTTTTCCCTTCCGATTTATTATTATTATTTTCAGCCCAAACTGAAGATCAGGATCTTCTCCAGGTCACACATTGAAGATTATGCCTGGTTCTGGTCATTACTGAGATCAGAGAATTTTGGAGATCAAATGGAAGACATCAAAGAATCCCATATAAGTAATGATGGATTCAGCTCTTTCAAGACTGATGTTGAATCGTGCACATTCGCCATCCTATATCACTCAATGACCAGAGGGAGAGTCAATGTCACCGATGTAGAGGGAGCATTGTACGATAAAGAGCTGCAATACTTAAATGAACATCTGGGTAAGTCCCAATAAAAAAATATGTTCTGTATAATGATGAATTCATTAATGTAAAGTGTGGGCATGGTCATGGGTGGAGCCAAATGTACAAATGCTATTTTTATAGCCGGGGATGTCCCCCCTTGCCCACCCTTAGCTAAGCCCCTGGTAAACTGAATGTCCAGTAGGCCTGAACGATTTTGGGAAAAGATTGAATCACACGATTTCTGTCAGAAATTGCGATTTCGATTCGATTCACGATTTTCTTCAAATCAAGCTTTATCACTAATTTAACAATGTGCACAGTAACTAAGGAACAGCTAAGGAACAGCACCTTAGTTTCACAGTATCCCCACTGCAGCTTTGCAGAATGCAGAAAGATCACCAGTCAGTCACACAGCAGTCATCATCATTATCACGCTGACACACTGTGCAGCGTAGCAGAGGCTTGAATGACAGGAGTTTGGGCGGAGTCTGCTGCCCATGTTAGTTTGATTGGCATGTGGGCGGAGTCTGCTGCCCGCCTAGCAAATGATGTTTAAGCACAGGGGAGGAGGGAGTTGCCTAGTGAGAGCCAGTCTGCTGCCCATCACACCACTTAAGTGACACAAATCACAAAAGGTGATTGTCAACAATCAGAAGACTCAGCCTGCCACCTCCCCAGCTTATGATGTGGAGGTCTGGGTGGAAGCGAGGAGTGAGACGTGGGGACAGAGTGTGAGAGCAGATGTGGGCGGAGTCAGCCGCTCGTAATACAAGGTGATTGACAGCCTTGTGGGCAGGGTCTGCCGCACGACCAGCTAATGCTCCGGAGATGTTGGGAGGAGTGAGCCGCACGAGTGAGAGCCTGTGGGCGGCGACTGCTTGCCGCCCACTGCACTGATTGGCTACACACTTGGCGGAAGTTAGGGGAGAGAGTGAGCCAGCTGCACTCGGCAAACGAGTGACGAACGCTGGTGCTGAGCCGCCGCAAACCGCCGCTAAACAGACTGGGACAGTGGACTGCTGGCCTGAATGCAGAGGGGGTAAAAATCGTTGCCATGGCGATCACGGAATCGTCATTTCCGTGATCGCGATTTCGATCGAAAAACGATTTATCGTTCAGCCCTAATGTCCAGGTCCCGGCCAATCTCCATTATAAGTCTAAGGAGAGTCAGGTATTATTTAAAAACATCCATATTCTTCTCAGTTTACGTTCACTTTAACAGGACAGAATCCTCATTTTAAGGTTTGCCAGAGGTAAATTGCTTAATAAATACTTAATTCTTTATCACTATCATGATAACAGTAAAAACAGCACAGAATCGTTTATAACGAAAGGACACAGGAGATGAGCTTAGTGAATGGTGGCCATTGCGTGTCCGAATACCTGGAGGTAAGTCCACCACTACCTCCCTTTTAAGCGCTTTATTTTGACACCTCTGTTTCAAAGATCTTCATTTGTAACAAAGCAATGTAAAATGTCAACAGTAGTAATACTGTTGTATTTAGGATCCTGATGTCTCCTCCTGTAGATTGTAAATGTTTATAGAACATTGCACAGTCCTGCTTTACTGAATATTGTCATACAAATCCGGAAGTGTCATACCTACGTACATATGATTTTATGTGTCTTTGTAGGACGGAAGAAGGTAATAGTGGTGATTGATGATGTGGAGGACAGCAGTATAAAAGAGAAGGACCAGATCTTCCAGACTCAGCCCAGTATCAGACTGGCCCAGGATCTCTTTCTTTTTAGTAAAGTGGAGAAAGCCACAGATTATGTGACATTCCTCCCATCCTTCAAGAAAAAGAAGAAGAGATTAGAAGCCATGATTTTAGGAAACACAGGTAGGATGACTGTATTGACACATTTCACAGTAAAATGCTAAGGACATCTGTAGGGTATCTGTGGGGGAACATTTCTGAGATGTGACTGCCTCTCCACCCTTCCTCAAACCTATGGTTGATTGGAACATCCAAATTATGCTTTCGATTAAAATCTGGCATTCCACAGCCAAATACCAAATTTTGTGTTCCAAAGACATTTTTCAATATATGTCAATGCAGTTGATAGTTCTGCCAATGCAAAAACTGGCTTCAGAAACAAAATTTTTCATCAAACATGGTGGTAATAAGGTGAAAATTGGATTCAGAAACAAGAATTTTCAGCAGAACATGGCTGTATCACAATGGCTATGAAAGTTAAAAAATCGGCTTCTGAAACAAGAATTTTTGGCAAACAGTGACACCAACAAGATTGCTGGCCGGGGAATCCCCGGTCTCCAGGGGCCAAGTTAGAGTGGCAGAACAGTTTTCCACATGGATGGGTGGACCAGGGCAGGGGATGGCCTAGTCTCCTGGACTCCCCATTCATATGAAAAAAACACTTGTTCTGCCACTTTAGTGTGGCCTTCTGGGACCAGGGAATCCCCAGGGCCATTTTGTTGACATTACTATATACTGAAAAGTCTTGTTTAAAGCCGCATCTACACGAGTAGATGCGGCCGCGATGCTCCTTATCAATCAAGCCGCTGATGCGGCTCGATTGATAAGATCCGACAGGACGGATTTCCGCACCGCCGATTCCCTGCTCGCTCCCCGCGAGGGGACAATGGCAGGGAATCGAGCAGAAGATAAGCGGCGCCGGCGGGGACGAGCGGGCACGAGCGGGGAATCGAATGCGGCGCACGCGCGGCGAGCGGGGACGCGGCGGGCACGCGGAAGAGGCGATCCGGCGGCTAATCGAGCCGCCGGATCGCTACAACCTCTCCCCGTGTAGACGGGGCTTTAGAAGGCTATTTTCATTCCTATCCATTGTGTTGATACAGTGTTTGATGAAATTTCTTGTTTTCAAATCCAATTTTCACAGTGTTATTGCCGTGTTTGCTGAAAATTCTTGTTTCTGAAGTTCTAGTTTCTGAAGCCAATTTTCGTATGGGCAGAACGTGGTACTCAAAACAGTGTAGTTTCCAATTTTCGTGATTTTACTTGGAAGGCTGTTTTACGATGCGAAAATTAGAACTTGGAACTGTTCCAATTCTGATAATTCATCCCTACTCATAGTAACAGAGACTTAGAATTAAAGTAATAATAATAATACAATCAAATATTTTTGCTGCTCCAAAATGTAATTCACAATCACAACTGCAGAAGCTCAGTAGGATTCAGGAAAAAATGTTTGTATCCTTGCAGCTGACTCCTGCTCAAAGGATTCTTCATGGGCAGAGCAGATACTATAAGTAAGAAACAAAGGCTTAATTAAAGGGATACTTAAGCCTTTAAAGAGAAGCCATAACCAAGAATTGAACTTCATCCCAATCAGTAGCAAATACCCCATTTCCCATGAGAAATCTAATCCTTTTCTCAAATGGATCAGGGGGCTCTGTATAGCTGATTTTGTGGTGAAACCCCTCCCACAGTGTGATGTCAGCGCCTCACAGCACGTGCCAAAAAAGCAAGCAGCTTCTCCTTCCACTGACATTGCTTGTCAGCAGTAAAAAAAAAAAAAAAAAAGTCACCATGTGATAAATGTCAGAATGTAAATCAGGGAGAGGAAAGATTTTACAATGAGCAAACATTTATACATAATAATTTATACATAATTACTGAAAAAAATAAGCACCTTTTTATTTCAGTTTTATTCACCTGGGGCTTCTACCAGCCCCCTGCAGCCACCCCATGCCCTGCAAGGATCCTCCAGTCCCCCGCCACCAGCTACTTTCGTTTTCAGGCGACAGGCTTACTGCGCCTGTGCAGGCCTGGCCACACGTCTCCTTCCTCGCGTTCCCATCCGCAATACCGTCCTGTGCAGGCGTTGGATGCTATTATGGGTGGGAGGGCGAAGAAAGCTACACGTGGCCCGGCCTGTCGGCGAAACGAAAGTAGCTGGCGGCGGGGGACCAGGGGATCCGTGAGTGACTGCCAGCACTGGTAGAATTCCCAGGTAAGCAAAAATGATTTTTTATTAGTGGCTTAAGTATTCCTTTAACTAAGCTACTTTAACCACTTGCTGACAGCCCACTACCTATGGGCGGCGGCAAAAATGACAAGCCCAAGACCACGTAACGCCGATCGGCGTCGGGTCCTGGGACGGTGATTTACTGGGGATCTCATGAGCGCGCATCCGCCGGCATTAGGCTCCGCCCACCCGCGACGTCAACCCGCCGGCTGTTTAGAAGCGCCGGCGGGTTGTTAACCCCGCTATAAAAGTGTATAATAAACTTTGTAATGTATACAAAGTGTATTATACAGGCTGCCTCCTGCGCTGGTGGTCCCAGTGATCGAGGGACCACCAGGGCAGGCTGCAGCCCTCCTTGTCTGCACCCAAGCACACTGATCTGCCCCCCCCTGCCCCCTGATCACCCACAGCTCCCCTCAGACCCCCCTGCCCACCCCCTAGACCCCTGTTTGCACCCAATCACCCCCCTAATCACCCATCAATCACTCCCCGTCACTATCTTTCAATGCTATTTTTTAGATTTGGTCCTAAACTGCCCCCCGGGGGCACCTGATCACCCGCCCGCACCCTCAGATCGCCCACAGACCACCCTCAGATCGCCTCCCAAGTGCATTGTTTACATCTGTTCTCCCCTCTAATCACCCATCAATCACCCGCTGTCACCACCTGTCACTGCTACCCATCAGATCAGACCCTCATCTGCCCCTTGCGGGCACCCAATCACCCGCCCACACCCTCAGAAGGCCCTTAGACCCCAGCCCTGATCACCTCGCCAGTGCATTTCTTGAATCTATTCTCCCCTCTAATCACACCCTGATCACCTATCAATCACCCTGTCACCACCTGTCACTGCTACCCATCAGATTAGACCCTAAACTGCCCCCCTGCGGGCACCCAAACACCCGCCCACACCCTCAGATCACCCTCAGACCCCGCCTGAACACCTCTCCAGTGCATTATTTACATCTGTTCTCCCCTCTAATCACCCATCAATCACCCCCTGTCACTGCTACCCATCATACCCATCAGATCAGACCCTCATCTGCCCCTTGCGGGCACCCAATCACCCGCCCACACCCTCAGATAGCCCCCCAGACCCCCTCTGATCAACTCGCCAGTGCATTGCTTGCATATATTCTTCCCTCTAATCACCCACTGATCACCCCCTGTCACCACCTGTCACTGCTACCCATCATACCCATCAGATCAGACCCTCATCTGCCCCTTGTGGGCACACAATGACCCACCCACACCCTCAGCTCACCCTCAGATTCCCCCCCCCCCCCCAATCTCCTCCCCAGTGCATTGCTTGCATCTATTCCCCCCTCTATTCACACCCTGAGACACCCATCAATCACCTCCTGTCACCCCCTAGCACACCTACCCATCAGATCAGGCCCTAATTTGCCCCGTGTGGGCTCCTGATCACTTTGCCAAACCCTCAGATCCCCCTCAGACCCCCTTCCGATCACCTCCTCAGTGCATTGATTGCATCTATTCTCCCCTCTTATCACCCCCGAGACACCCATCAATCACCTCCTGTCACCACCTGTCACCCCCTAGCACTCCTATCCATCAGATCTTTTTCCTGATTTTTTTCCTGATCACTGCTGGTACGACTTAATTCAGGCCCTAATCTGCCCCCCCCCCCCCCCCCCCTGCGGGCTTCTGATCCCCCGGCCAAACCCTCACCCGCCCCACTGCAGTGACAGAATTTTTTTTTCTGATCACTGCCGGTACGACTTAATTGTGGCGAGACCAACCATTATGCCACACAATACGCAACCGCCAATCCAAGAAGCTACTATGCCCAGCCTTTTCGGTGGAAGCCACTCCAAGTTTCTGAACGTAATATTTTTTGGGGCCTTCTCCTTAACATGGGTCTAGTCAAAAAGAATGTATTGCGGTCTTTATTGGTCTACGCACCCAATACATCACATGCCCATGTTCTCTGCTGCCATGTCCAGGTCACGATTTGAGAACATCCTGCGCTTCCTGCACTTCAGTGCCAATACAACCTGTCATCTAAGAGGCCACCCTGCTTATGACCGGTTCCACAAAATTCGGCCCCTCATAGACGACCTGTCATCAAAATTTGCAGATGCTTATACCCCTGAACAGTCATTTTGGGGCATTTGGTTTCCAGACTACTCCTCACGGTTTTGGGCCCCTAAAATACCAGGACAGTATAGGCACCCCACAAGTGACTCCATTTTAGAAAGAAGATACCCCAAGGTATTCAGTTAGGTGTATGATGAGTTCATAGAAGATTTTATTTTTTGTCAAAAGTTCGCGGAAATTGATTTTTATTGTTTTTTTTCACAAAGTGTCATTTTCCACTAACTTGGGACAAAAAATAAAATCTTCTATGAACTCACCATACACCTAACGGAATACCTTAGGGTGTCTTCTTTCTAAAATGGGGTCATTTGTGGGGTTCCTATACAGCCCTGGCATTTTAGGGGCCCTAAACCGTGAGGAGTAGTCTAGAAACCAAATGCCTCAAAATGAGCTGTGAATAGGACGGTGGGCCCCTTAGCGCACCTAGGCTGCAAAAAAGTGTCACATGTGGTATCGCCGTAAAAGGACAATTGTGTGTAAAAAAAAATAAAAAAAAAAAAAAAAAAAAAATTGTTGTTACAGGAGCCCTAGTGGTCAGACCGCGAAATGCCTTCCAAACGGTGCCAGCGCACGGATCGTGCGAACTCTGGTCGCAGTCAATGCGTAGGAACCGTTGGGAATAGGCCGCAGACAAACCAGAAGGGAGCTTGTGAGGTATGGTAATTACAACTTTACACACTATTTCAGGGTATAACTGCCACCACCTCTGTTTTCTGAGACAGAGGAACTCACTAACTGGTTATTTCTCGACCTGCAAATAAAAACGGTTAAACACACTGTAACGATTGTGGAATTCTCTCCGTGATCAGCGCACAAGACGTGCGCTGATACTGCGGAAATCCTCCACAAGCGTGTAATTTGAGGGAACCCAGCAAAAGGTGCAATGCACCTGTAGAGGGAAATTCCTGTCGGCAGGTGGAGCTATGGAGTGCAGAGGAACAGCTCCTCTGCCCTGCCACAGACGCAAGACAGGAATTGCACGAAGGGAAGAAACGCAGGGCAAGATAGCCCTGAAGGAGAGAGAGCAAAGCGATAGAGAGGATGTGTGTGCACCAATCTAGTCGCCAACCCGCGACAGTGCATACACAACCATGAAGAACAGGAGAGAAGGCAATCGCCAGAGATGGCGATTGCTAACAGCGACACAAGACTGAATAAGCACAGATGAGGAATGTATGTATGTCCACCAATCTAGCCACCACCCTGCGACGGCAGACACACAACAAAGGAAACCAAGTGAGAACGCAATCGCAAGAGAAGCGATTGCGAAAGAGAATGAGCACAGGGACAGATTGTATGTGTGTGCACCAAACTAGTCGCCAACCCGCGACGGTGCATACACAACAGCAGATATGAAATAGGAACGCAATCGCGAGAGAGGCGATTGCCAGAGGTGAAACAAGGCTACAGCAAGGCAGAGCACGAGAGTAGCAAATGCACAACAAATCATACAATGAGAAGATAATGAAAATAACAAACGCTAGCTAAACACGAACACCGCACTCATTTCCAACAGTGCACGTGTTTATGCGCGGTCTCCGCGTGTTAAGCATAACAGAGACAAGCACATCTAACTAACCACCGACAGACAAACATGAAACAGAGGATGCGAGCGCTTGCTTAACGGTTACCTCACCGAGCCTCCAGCAAGCGTTCGTAGCAGACAAGACAGACACACGAAAACAGGATTAAGTGAGAGAGACGGATCCACAGCACTAGCGCAAGGCGAGTGCGATCCAGGCAAAACAGATTAGAGGAGATAGCTGGTAGCAACCGCTGCTCCAGCTATACTCCAAGAACAAAGATCAGAATGACTTCCTGTCGACCACCGCTGGGACAGAACAATCGCAACAGACAAACCAAACAGATATACTATCCTAACTGCACTAGGGAATCTGCCTAGTGCAGTCCCAGGAATTACTCTAAGCTAATCTTCAAACAATGAGCAAGGCTGACACTTCAGGAGTGTTACACAGGAACTAAACCTTATGACCAGCAAAGGACTCTGGGAAACATAGCTCTTTATACTGCCAGTCATCAAAGGAGGCAGGTAGGAGATTTGCATAACGAGTGTATGCAAATTCCCCAGCAGCAGAACAGACTAGAAACTTGTAATGGAAAAACAGGTCTCTCTTGCAGAGACCTGCAGCCCACAGACTAGGGGAATGGTCAAACAGCTGTCTGCCAGTGCATCCAGCTGGGCGGATCATTACACACACTCTATTCTGTCTAGATATCAACAATAGTAGCGTCTCTTCAGAAGTCTGGTTCAGTTGTGCGGCTGATAAGCAGGGTAGCGGAACAGTGAATGAATGACTTTGATGAAGTCTTTTATTCACGGCAATATAAATAATTAATATATACAGACAATTATTGAAATCAACAATTATTGAAACATTAATAGCCAGTATGAAATAAAAAAAAGGAGAAAATACTTAGGGTTTGTGGAAATATGTCCGTTCTGGGAAAACTTGTAGAGTTCCTTTTGTTCAGTTTCAGCAAAGTTCAAAGTCCAAACAAAATGGAAAGTGTCCTTTGTTCAGTTCAAACAAGATGGCCGATCAAGATGGCCGCTAGCCATGTGTCCTTTGTTTCAGCTCAGACAAGATGGCCGCCAACCACATGGTCCCCTGGCTGGCAGTGTGCTCTCGTGGAGGTGGAATTTGGAGGACTGAGGGCCTGCCTGCCGGCCATGTGCTTTTGATGAAGCTGGTTTGGGGGTGTGGCAATGCCGGCCCCATCTGAGTTACCCACCAATGACAGTTCATTCCCTCTGAGAGATTTTAGGGCTAAACTTATAAACTGCCGTAACTCATGAACGATACATGTCATTTTTAGGGGGATAACAGATTCATACTTGTCGGAAAATACAGATTAATATGACATCAGACATGGCTAGTACAGCGGGTCAGGTTCCTGAGAAGATCCATACCTGGGTTGTAGGGGCCCCGGGCCCCTCTCGACTGGTATCAAGAGATTCAGCATGACCCTACGGATCCAATGGTACCGCTCTCATAACTACCCTATTTACTGTGTTCTGTTCTTCCTGGTGAGGCTGCAGCCAGGCTGCCTGGTGTCAAGCTGTGACTAGCTTTCTGGGATCTCCCTGTATGAAAAGGACCTTTTGGTTCCTTTAATTAACATCTGAATATGAGTTTACACCTCTGGCTAACAAGTCACAGGCACCAGGTTTCATGAAAAGAACTCTGCTGCTCTTAAGAAGACAGCAGAGACCCTCCAGGCTGGACTGCCTGGTATCCACAGACATGAGATTCTGATTTGGCAGCACAACGGCAATCGAGGCAGGAAACCGATTGCGGGTGCGTTTTTCGTTTCTCACGGCTGTTCCGTGACAATTGTCATTTACAGAGATAATTCTCCCACCCAGCATGGGTATGTGTAAAAATACACCCCAAAACACATTATACTACTTCTCCTGAGTACGGTGATACCACATGTGTGACACTTTTTTACAGCCTAGGTGCGCGGGGCCCAACGTTCTATGAGTACCTTTAGGATTTCACAGGTCATTTTGAGGCATTTGGTTTCTAGACTGCTTCACGGTTTAGGGCCCCTAAAATGCCAGGGCAGTATAGGAACCCCACAAGTGACCCCATTTTAGAAAGAAGACACCCCAAGGTATTCCATTAGGTGTATGGGGAATTCATAGAAGATTTTATTTTTTGTCACAAGTTAGTGGAAAATGGCACTTTGTGAAAATAACAATAAAAATCAATTTCCGCTAACTTGTGACAAAAAATAAAATCTTCTATGAACTTACCATACTCCTAACGCAATACCTTGGGGTGTCTTCTTTCTAAAATGGGGTCACTTGTGGGGTTCCTATACTGCCCTGGCATTTTAGGGGCCCTAAACTGTGAGGAGTAGTCTAGAAACCAAATGCCTCAAAATGACCTGTGAAATCCTAAAGGTACTCATAGGACGTTGAGCCCCTTAGCGCACCAAGGCTGCTAAAAAGTTTCACACGTGTGGTATCGCCGTACTCAGGAGAAGTAGTATAATGTGTTTTGGGATGTATATTTACACATACCCATGCTGGGTGGGAGAAATATCTCTGTAAATGGACAATTGTGTGTAAAAAAAAAAAATTTAAAAAAATCTAATTTACAGAGATATTTCTCCCACCCAGCATGGGTATGTGTAAAAATACACCCCACATTATACTATTTCTCCTGAGTACGGCGATACCACATGTGTGGCACTTTTTTGCAGCCTAGGTGCGCTAAGGGGCCCAAAGTCCTATGAGCACCTTTAGGCTTTACAGGGGGACTTACAATGTAGCACCTCCCAAAATGCCAGGACAGTAAACACACCCCACAAATGACCCCATTTTGGAAAGTAGACATCCCAAAGTATTCAGAGAGGGGCATGGTGAGTCCGTGGCACATTTCATTTTTTTTTTGTCACAAGCAGAAATGGAAACTTTTTTTAATTTAATTTTTTTTTGGCACAAAGTGTCATTTTCCGCTAACTTGTGACAAAAAATAAAATCTTCTATGAACTCACTATGCCTCTCACTGAATACTTTGGGATGTCTTCTTTCCAAAATGGGGTCATTTGGGGGGTATTTATACTATCCTGGAATTCTAGCACCTCATGAAACCTGACAGGTGCTAAGAAAAGTCAGAGATGCTTCAAAATGGGAAAACTCACTTTCTGCACCATAGCTTGTAAACGCTATAACTTTTACCCAAACCAATAAAAATACACTTATTGGATTTTGTTTTTTTTAATCAAAGACATGTAGCTTAATAAATTTGGACAAAATGTATATAGAAATTTTACTTTATTTGAAAAATGTCAGCGCAGAAAGTTAAAAAAATCATTTTTTTTGACAAAATTCATGTCTTTTTTTTAAAATATTCTTAATTGTATTTTGTTTTAAATTGTTGATACAAATAACAAGTCAAACTTTTGAATAGACAAGTGCTTAATCAAAGGTAATCTTTTCACAATCGGAACATTTGGAGGCACAGCTCCATTATAGTGAATATAAATTCAATATGCCAGAATAGAAGTAAGACTTAACATTAGAATTCTAAATGTGATCAACAAGTGTACATTATTTTGCTAGGCAGGTACCTAAAGATTAAAGAACAACTTAAACCTTAAGATCAAGCGGGTATGCAGTCCTGCATACCCTCACTAGGCGTGGTGTGTCGTCTCCCCCCCAGCCCCTCTAAGTATATTCATGCAATATTGAAGAAACCACCAATGTCAATTCCAGGGTCATTCCCGTAATCCCCATGTCGCTTAACCTCAAGTCAAACCCTCCATTACTTTAATAAAGTCCTCTGATTCTCTGAACACGCTCCAAAATGACCACGTTTTGCGAAAGACTTCTGATCTATCCAGGATGCAATGTGTTAATTGCTCCATCGAGTATATGTGGTCTAATTCTGCAATTATTTCTCCTGAACTAGGAGGAATAACATCTCGCCATTTCCGCACGAGGAAACATTTAGCTGCATTCAATATATGTCTGACTACTGATTTTTTGTAGGCCTTCATTGACCAGGAGTTGTGGTGTAGAAGGTAAAACTCCGGAGAAAATGATACCTTTCGATCCGTAACATGCTTCAGAAGCCTTTTTATTTTTTTTCCAAAAAACAGATAACAGTGGACAAGACCATAACAGATGTACAAGTGAGCCAGTATCTTGTCCACATCTCCAACATCTGTCCTCTACTTCAGGGAAAGGTGTGTAGTACCAATGGGAGAGAATTTATAGTTGATTTCTTGAATTTTAGCCGAGAGGGATGTCTTATGAACATAGATACACATTTTCTCCTTCTGTGCAGGAGTGAAAGTTTTACCAATCTCTTTTCCCCATTTATCTAGAAAGGGCACACCTTTGTCTATTTGCGTGATCAGTAGGAGGTAAATCTTTGAGAGGACTTTTTCCATTGGCTCAGAGCCATGGCAAAATTCTTCAAACTCTGTTAATTTCCTCAATCTAGTAGGTTGCACCTCCAAATGCCTTAGCATATATCTAATTTGAAAATAGCCCCACCAATCTAGTTCAGGTTTCCCATGTATTCGTCTGAGCTCCGACAGGGCCAGCCACGCTCCCTCTCCCACAATATCAGATAAAGTCAGTGATTGTAGCTCTCTCCATACCCTGTGTGCCCCCGTCCCAGTAGACCCTGGGAGATATGGATTATCAATTAGAGGTAGTAGTGGTGAAGGCCAGGGGGATATCCCCAACAATTTCCTCAATTTAGCAAATACCTGGATCGTTCTAGCACTCAGAGGAGGTAGCGGCCAAGTTATGGAAGTAGATTTGGCCAGCCACATTAAATTTCCCAGGTTGTGAGAAGAGAGCTCTTGTTCCATAGTCGTCCATTGCTTGGATTGAGTGTGTCTGGCCCAGTCTACCGCCCTGGTAAGGACTGCTGCGAAGCAGTAATAAGTCACATTTGGTACTGCCTATCCTCCATTCTGTTTGGGTCTATATAGAATATCTCTTTTAATTCTAGGGGGTTTGCCTTTCCAAATATATTTGTTAAATGTAGACTGTGCTTGGTGCAGAAAGGACATCGGTATAGGGATCGGTAGGGTTTGAAAGAGGTACAGCAGTCTGGGCATCAGATTCATCTTTATCACTGCTATTTTACCTAACCACGAGAGCTGAGGGAGGTCCCATTTTTTCAGATCTGCAGTCAGTTGTTGTAAGATCGGTGGGAAATTGTGTGTGTAAACATTGCTCAAGGTATCAGAGATGTTCGTCCCCAGGTATCGGATGTGTTGTTGCTTCCATTTGAATGGAAAATTACATTCCAGTTGTTCTTTTGTTTCTTTTGGCAGTCCCACACTAAAGGCCTCACACTTGTCATAATTAATTTTAAAATAAGAAAGATTGCTAAAGGCATCAAATTCAGTTAACAAATTGGGGAGCGTAATCAAAGGGTTAGTGAGAAAGAGCAACAAGTCATCTGCGTATTCAGCTACTTTATGTTCTGTTGCATCAATTACTATACCCTTTATGTTCTTTGTTCTCACATGGCACAGGAAGGGTTCTAAAACCAGAGCAAAGATTAAAGGTGGTAAGGGGCAGCCCTGCCTTGTATCGTTCTTTATAGTCGGGATCTGACAGTATGCCATTACCTTTAATTCGTGCTGTAGGGCGAGAATATAGGACGTCTATGCATGACAGCAGGCGTTCTCCTATATTTATTTTACGCAGGACCGAATTGATCCACTGCCAGCTCACCCGGTCAAAGGCCTTCTCGGCATCTGTAGATAATAGCATACAGGGTATTTTCTTTGAGCTGCAGCAGGTCCAACACTCTGATGGTGTTGTCTCTGGCCTCTCTATGAGGGACAAATCCCACCTGATCCCAATGAACCAGATATTCCATGTGTTCAGAAAGCCGCTTAGCTATAATCTTGGAAAAGATCTTTAGGTCTAAGTTTAATAGTGATATTGGACGGTAGCTACCACATGCCGCCGGGTCCTTTCCAGGTTTTGCTATCACTGTCACATGTGATTCAAGGGTTTGAATGGGCAACGTTACTTTCTGATCACTGTCTGCAAGAGCAGTGAACAATTTGCAAAGATAGGCTACCAATAAATCTTTATTTTTTTTGTAGTAATCAATCGGATAGCCATCCAGACCTGGGGCCTTACCAGTTTTGATACCTGCAATTACTTTTCTAATCTCGGGTTCCGTAAACGGCATTTCCATTTCTTTAATCATGTCTGCAGTTAGCTTAGGCATGTTAGCTTGGTCAAGATATTTTTCTATAGCAAGTGCGAGGCCTTCCCTTCTGCCCATCCCTGAAGTCTGGTTTAGGTTATAAAATTTAGAATAGAACTCCCTGAAACCTTGAGCAATTGACTCGCTTCTAATGTGCCTATTCCCTCTTGGATCCACAATCTGTGCTACATATGTTTTTTGCTGTTGTTGCCTTAAAGCCCTGGCTAATAACTTCCCATGTTTGTTACCATGCATATAAAAGATATGACGGCATCTATGAGCAGCTTGTTTAGCATTATCTTGTAGGAGTGCGTTAAGTTTTTTTCCTGAAGTCTAATAGAGGGATCAAATTCTCTTGCGATTGGGTTTGTTTATGTTTTCGTTCGAGGGTTCTAATCTCATCCAACAACCTTGTGATAGCCTCTGCTCTTTCTTTTTTCCGTTTGGTGCCCAGTTTGATCAATGTCCCCCTGAGAACACATTTATGGGATTCCCACAGGACCGGGAGTGACACATCCCCAGTATCGTTCAATCTAAGGTACTCATTAATTTGTTGGGCTATCTCTTTCGATGCCCGGCTATCTTGGAGTAAGGAGACATTCATTCTCCATGTGAAAGGTGTGCCCCTCTTATTAGCAGCATTCAAAGAGACACTGACTGGCGCATGGTCTGAGTATGAGATTATTCCTATGTCTGACTGTATATACTCAGAGAGCAGATTGTGTGACAGCAATATATAGTCAATGCGTGAATAGGTTTTGTGCACTGGGGAGTAAAATGAATAGTCTTTGTCCGCCGGATGTGTCACCCTCCAGGCATCCACTAACTGTCTATCATGCAGGGCCCTCTTTACTTTGTTGAGCTTACAATAGGATAGTACTGATTTGCCTTGGGATGTATCTAAAGAAGGATTGAGAGGTATATTTAGGTCTCCGCCCAGGATGACGCTACCCTAGGCAAACGAGTCCAATTCTTGTAAGGTTCTTACAATACATGTGTCCTGATCAGAATTAGGGGCATAAATTTAGCCCAGGGTATATTTTTGGTCGGTAATCAGGCATTTAAGAAACACATATCTGCCATTAGGGTCTATTAACCTTCCCAGTTCAGTGACCGCTATGTCTCTGCTAATGAGAATTGCTACTCCTTTTGATTTTGTGTCTGGGGAATTACTGGTGAAGCTGCTAGGAAAGTTCCTGTCAACTAGTTTAGGAGCATTGTTACCTCGAAAGTGCGTCTCCTGGACAAAGACTATCTGTGCCCTCTGTTTTTTCATGTCCCTTAATAAGATTCTTCTTTTTTCAGGAATATTCAATCCCTTGGAATTGACTGATACAACTTTCATGTGCACCATAGAGAAGGGGTAGGAAGACCCAGGAGACCACACGCCACGCCCTTGTTACCACCTGTCTGTACAGGAGGCTCATATCTTATGCTAACCATAGGCCACTCTGGCCGATACTTCGAATGAAGGAAATACAATAAACCAACCATCACCGCAATGTGGCAATAGCCTAGTTTGTTAACCCTATGTGGGAGTGAAGAAACCAATGACCGCGAGGGAAGTACTATCACCAATAGCACACCCCCGCCGGCCCAGTCCCTACTCTTTACATAGATTTTTGTATATTGCATCTTATGAGTGCAGCAGCGATCGGGTTGCCTCCATATGATCTGCGAAAAAGTTCCCGCTATTGCTAAGAAATGCCCCATCTGGCCATCTCCCCTCCCCTTTCAGTCTCAGTGTTAATTATAGGAATACTTCCCCTTCCCCCCCATATCCCACACAGTCCCCCCACTCCCCATAACTCCACAGCCCCTGTACAGCAGACTTCCATCAATATGTTATCTATCCTGCGACATCTCGAAATCCTACCCTATTTCTATCTGCCTAGTCTATATAACACCGAGATAATACCTCATCAACAGTATACAGGATTTGCTAGGTATATATAGCTAGTGCATATGTTAGCTATTAATTTTCTGTTTGACATGCATAAACACCATGACTGATCTCCGAGACGCCCGCTAAACATGGAATGTCGCAGTTCCAGAATAATGCCTCCCATGTGGGTGAACATTAGGCCTCTGTCTCACAAATGGCTAGAGGAATATTTTACTGTGAGGGGCCACATTTCCATATGTTCACAATACACAGGTGGCAAAGTTAAGTCAAAAGAGACTTGGGGCAGCTCGTTCTTCTCTTTAGAGAGTCAAGGAGTCCACGCGGAACAGGGCGGGAAATCATAAAATGACTGTCAGGGAGGTTAAAGATTTCTCCAGCAGCACCAACTTAGATCAATTCCAGAATCCACACAGCAATGTCAATACGGGGACAATAAAAATGGTAAAGAGAAATACAGTTTCACAGTCTATCTCCCTCGTCTCTCGCCCAATTTGGACTTACGTGCTCACCCATAAACAGCTTCTCAGGTTGCCATTCCGGTACCTCAGTTACTGGGATCTCTAGGGATTTAAAAAGCTCTGGCAAACCCACTGGATCTTTTAAAGTATAGGTCTTACCGTTTTTGGTGATGTGAAGCTGAAAGGGGAAACCCCATTTATACGTGGCTCCTGACTTCTGCAGAACTTTCAAAAGTGGTTGGAGCGCTCTGCGTTGGGCCAATGTGCTGGGATCCAGATCTTGAAAAAGCATCAGATGATGGCCTTCGTAGGTAATATTCTCCATTTGTCTCGTTGCTTGCATTATAGCATCTTTAGTGGTAAAATAATGCAGCCTGCAAATGACGCGGTGGCTCATCTGCAGCAGGTTGAGGTCGTAAAGCCCTGTGGATTCGGTCAAATTTCAGTGGTTTATCTGCCGGCTGCTGCAGGATTCCATTAAAGATGTGCAGCTGTTGTGATGTAATCTCCTCAGGCAGCCCCCTAAGCCTAATATTACACCGTCTGCTACGATTTTGAAGATCTTCCAGGCCTGTACGCAGTATTGTGTTGGTGGCTGTTTGTTGGGCCTGCTGTGTCTGGAGTTTGCTAATCTCTGCTTTCATCTCTGTCGCTGCGGCTTCCAGTGCTGCTATCCTACCTCCGTGGTCTGTCACCTCTTCTTGCAGATCCTGAAGGTCTGCTCTCGTGGCCTCTGTGATGCGGTCAGCCAGGTCTGACAAGTCATCTTTTGTGGGGAGACTATGGAGATAGTCCTTAATCTCCTTCAAAGCTCTGGTCGTGTTTGCCAGTTCTTCGCTATCCGGCGTGGCTTGTGCAGAAGGAGGCGCTGCGGTGGCCATCTTGGCTGGAGTCTGTGTTGCCTCGTTTTTCTTCAAGAACTTTGTGAGCGGTTGTTGTGTGGATTTTTTCGGGGAACCAAGGTCTGCTGTTTTTCTGGATCGCCTGGACATACTATCCTGGTAAGGCTTGAGTCTGTCAGTCACCTGAATCAGTGCTTTTGGGCTGAGATAGCGGAGGAGCTCTTCCCTTCTGCCTCCTTACGCTGCCATGGCAAGCTCTGCCCCCCAAATTCATGTCTTTTTTGATGAATATAATAAAAACTAAAAATCACAGCAGCAATCAAATAGCATCAAAAGAAAGCTGTATTAGTGACAAGAAAAGGAGGTAAAATTCATTTTGATAGTCGGTTGTATGACCGAGCAATAAACCATTAAAGCTGCAGTGGTCTGAATGGAAAAAAGTGTCTGGTTCTTAAGGGGTTTTATGACTGCAGTCTTTAAAGAGAAACTCCGACCAAAAATTGAACTTTATCCCAATCAGTAGCTGATACCCCCTTTTACATGAGAAATCTATTCCTTTTCACAAACAGACCATAAGGGGGCGCTGTATGACTGATCTTGTGGTGAAACCCCTCCCACAAGTAACCCCTCCCACAAGAAAAATTCGAACTTTTGGCAGTTTCCTGTCGGTGAACCCTGTTGTATTGTGGGAAATAGCTGTTAACAGCTGTTTCCAACTGCCAAAAACCATGCAGCAGCTACATCACCTGTCCACAGTAAAATGTTCACTGGAGTTCCTCTTTAAGTGGTTAAAATGGTAAAGACAGCAACTTGTGTCAGGAAGCAGGACTGGGGACATTAATACAGCAATTTGCGGATTCTCAGCTTGCAATTGTAATTCCACAAAATTGTACCACTTATTGCTCAAATGTGTGAGACTAACAGCCTTTAAAAGGCTGTACAGAGGCTATTCTTTGTGACCCAAAATGATAATTCAGTGTCATATCATATCAGCTGAAAGTCTGACCAGCAGCCTCTGATAGCCATGTACATTGGGCTCATAATGTGTTTTATTGAGAGAGGATGTAGCAGAAATAGCTAGTTGTCAAAAAGAGTAATCAAAAATATAAAAGTTAAAAGAGAGTCTGAAGCGAGAATAAATCTCGCTTCAGACCTCATAAATAGCAGGGGCATGTGTGCCCCTGCTAAAACGCCGCTATAGCGCGGCTTAACGGGGGTCCCTGTCCCCCCAAATCCCCTCCGTAATGCGGGGGAGCGCTTCCGCATTGGGGCAGGGCTAACCGCCGCAGCCCTGCCCCACGCGCGTCTGTCAGCGCGTATCTCCGCCTCTCCCCCGCCCCTCTCAGTCTTCCTTCACTGAGAGGGGCGGGGGAGAGGCGGCGATGCGCCGCTGACAGACGCGACTGGAGGCAGGGCTGCAGCCGTTAGCCCTGCCTCCAGGAAGAGACAGCCAGCGACCTTTTCACGACACACTTTTGCGGGGGGTGGGTTGGGGGTGAAGGGACCCCCGTTTAGCCGCGGGATAGCGGCGTTTTAGCAGGGGCACACGTGCCCCTGCTATTTATGAGCTCTGAAGCGAGATTTATTCTCGCTTCAGAGTCTCTTTGAGTGGAACAGGAAATGTAACAAGTTATAGCAGTGTAATATGTGTAATGAGGCTGCACAGTGTACCTGAAATGACTTATAAATACACTGTAGTTTTTACACATGACATTCCTTTTACTGCTCACTAGAGATGGCCTAAACAGTTCACCGGCAGACAGTTCCCGGTGCACATGGGCTGTTCACCGTTCTCGTTTAATGCAGATTTGTAATGAAGTAGTCTGTACGGTATCCCTCCCAAGTTGTAACTCATGGCCATCACAGTTATTGCTATTATGCCTGCCAATAAGATGTACTGTAAAAGGGAGCAAGAGCATCTCTACCTTCTCTTGCTCCAGTCATGTACTCCTGTGTCCGCCGTATCATTGGAAGTTTGCTGTTGCTATGCAATGGCAAGCAACTAGGCAAAGGAGATTGGAAACATTCCGTTCTGCAGAGCGATTTGAATATATTTTAGTATAGACGGAACGCAGCAAAATGGGACACTTCTGCCCTCCTCTGCTTTAGTTGTTTTCTGTTGCATAGCAACAGCAAACCTCCAATGACGCGGCAGACACAGTGTATGCACAGAAGTACAGGATCGGAACGAGAGAAGGGAGAGACGCTCTTGCTACTCTTACATCCTATTAGCAGGCATAATAGCTATTACTGCGGGGAGGGGGCTGGATGGCATAATAGGAGTGAGAGCCGTTGTCTCTCATTCCTTAAACAATCTTACTCCGTGTTCAGGGGGGGAGGGGTTATAGACTGTGCTGCTCAGTTTTACATCTTACACTAACACTTTTAGTTTATTGTGTAATAGCTATTGCATACATGTCAAACAACGGCCCACAAGCCAATTTTGGCCCTCAGAGCCATTAAATGTGGCCCTCAAGTGGTGTCCCCACTTTGCATTATGTTTAACCCACTGTAGACCACCAGGGAAACTATATTGGAGGTGAAGCCCTAGAACACCAGGAAAGCCATATGAGGGAGGTAGGGAGAAAGCACTAAACACTAGGGAACTCTATAGGGGAGGGTAGGGGGCACTAGACACCAGGGAACTGTATAGGGGAGCGAGGACCACTAGACACCAGGGAACTGTATAGGGGTTGGAGGGCGGCCATTAGACACCAGGGAACTTTATAAGGGAGGGAGGTGGCCAGTAGAGATTGAGGTTATCCTGTGACTAGGTCTCAGTGTACATTTCCGGACAACTTTGTATTTGAGTTTGACACCCCTGAGCTATTGTGAAGGGACATTTGTAGGACCTGTTACTATTTTGGGACAACACATTTTATTGAACTCTTCTATCTGACACTCATTGTGCCAAATTCAGGGGTGATCTGAGTTCTTATTTTTGTATCATTTTTATTAATGCATATTGACAATTGTGATGGAGAATATTACTGGCATATGCTGTTTACTACAGAATTTACTACATAAATTGCTCACTTCCAGCACAAACAATTCGCTGTTACCTCAAATGTCTGCCTGGAACTGATGCACTATGGAGGTAATGCTGGGTTCATGTGAAGCTAAATACTTGCACATACCTTCTGTTTTAGGAAGGTGAAGTTGTGCTTGGCATAGTTCTTCTTTTAAAGTAATGGAGCATCGACAGCCAGCCCCCATCTCCTCCTGGGTTCCGGAGGTGGGGAAGAGCCCTTTGTCCAAGGATTACACAAGGATTTTGGGGGAGAGGGGGAGGGTTGGCCACCCCTCTCTTCCAGAGCCCCCCATACCATGAACCATGTGGGCTGGTATAGCTTAGGGTGCAGAGCCCCACAAGGTCCAGGCTCCTCATTCTGGCTATCCCAGACTTTATTAATGACAAGAGGCTTGGAAGGAGAGAACCCACATCATTTTTATTTTAATTTAACCTTTTGATGGCCAAATCACAGCTAAATTTGCCAGGGATCCTTATACAGCAATATTGTGGCTATATAGCAATCACTGGCCAAAGCATTGCAAGTTTCACCGGGGTTTCCACACACTGCATCACTGTTTTTTCTTTTGATACATTTAAATTTACACTACCAATAAGTTGATACATTATTTGTCATTCAACTGCATTTAGAACATTTTTTTTTCCTTAAGTAACTTTAAAATCGATTTTCTCATTTTTTTTTCCTTTTCTTCCCATTGTTCTCCTTAACATACCGTGAAAATTTGGTGATTCTAGCATGCTTGGGGGCTTTGGTATTAACTGTTAACCTCCCTGGCGATACAATAAAATCGCCAGGGAGGCGGCGCAGCACTTTTTTAAATTTTTTTTTTTAACATGTGTAGAACGGGATTTCCTGTTTGGCTTCCCCCGTCGCCATGGCGACGATCGGGATGATGTCATCCACGTCATGGTGTCTGGGGGAGTCCTGATCCACCCCTTAGCGCAGCGTGGCGGTGATTGGCCAGGCTGCGTATGGGGTCTCGGGGGGGCCTCTAACGTGGCAGGTAGCGGCAAATCGCCACTACCGGGGGCGATCGGCTTGTACACGCAGCTAGCAAAGTGCTAGCTGCGTGTAACAAAGCAAATGGTGTGCAAATCGGCACACCAGGGGCTGAGAAATCCTCCGCGGCTGCTTACTCCGAGCTCAGCTCGGGATTATCGCCCAGGAGGTTAAATTGCTGGGCAATGACTTCGGTGTTCATTGCAAACTCAAATGGCCATTTTTCACTGGGCACTGTTCATCGGCGAGCCTGTTCGGCCATCTCTATTTATAGTTTTTCACAACCGATAAAAGTTTTTTTAATCTGTGTTATATGTGTCACTGGTGTTAGGTGTGTTCACACAGGAACCTTGAACTGAATTTTGTTTTTCTGATTTTAATTTAGAAGGAAGTTCTCAAATAGAAGAGGCCATGGAAGTGACCGAGTCTACCTCTTCAAAAATTCTGTCTCAGGATGAAAGTTCAGCAAAACTACCAAACGATGAAAAAGTTACAAGACGAGATTTGTTCCAATTCCTACCAGGTATTTTGTGTTTGCAGATCCAGATTATATATACTGTACCAAGGTGCTTAAAGGGAACCAGAGGCCCCAGAAAAAAGCTGTTACACACACCTGGGGCTTCCTCCAGCCCCATACGCACGGATCGCTCCCACGCCGCCGTCTTGTGCTTCCTCTGCTCATGCGGACAATTGGCCGCGTCCGCCGGAAGTGACGGGACCCGGTACCGCCGATACAGGAAGCGGTGGACGGCGGCGTGGGAGCGACCTGTGCGTATGGGGATGGAAGAAGCCCCAGGTATGGATAAAAGCTTTTTCTGTTTTTTGTTAGTTCCTCTCTGGTTCCCTTTAACAGTCTGTGGACCTTTTGGGTTTTAAATATTTCTGCATAATATGACCAAAACCTCTATCTTTCTTTTTCTTTTTTTTTTTTTTTTTTTTTTTTAATAAGACTTTTAGTTTATTGTATTGTATCTATTGTGAAGGGACATTTGTCGGCCCTGGTACTATTTGGGGCAACACATTTCATAGAACTCTTCCATCTTACACTCATTGTGCCAAATTCAGAAGTGACCTAATCAGTTCTTATTTTTTTATCAATTTTTTTTTAATGCAAATTGACAAATGTGATTGACAAGTTTACTGGTATATGCTGTTTACTACAGACTCAGCACATAAATTGCTCAATTCCAGAACAAAAATTCTCTGTTATCACAAATTCTACTAAATAACTTGACTGATAGCAATGGCATAACACTTTTTATTTATATTTTTAAATGTACAAAAATATTATTTCCCCCTTTGCCCTCTGGCCAAGTTGTACTCCTTACTAGATAACCTAAAAACACACTGCTTCTAGTTATGAATATTGTTACATAGTTACATAATTATATAGTTATTTGGGTTGAAAAAATACATATGTCCATCGAGTTCATCCAGAAAATAAAGAACACCAGCCTGCTCCCTCATATATCCCTGTTGATCCAGAGGAAGGCAAAAACCCCTTAAAAATTCTATACTACCCCACCTCTTGCGCCCCCCCCCCCCTTAGCTCGCAATCTATCAAGTGTAGGGCTTTTTCGCCCTTTTTTTATTTTTTGTCACTGTAATTTTGTACCAATTCTGTATTTAGTACATTGGTGTACACATTTTTAAGGCCATTCACACCTTGGCGATTAGCGGGTGTTCACCGTGATTGCTAGCGCTTGTGCAAGTGCTAGTGCAATGTATCTAAATGGCAGTGATCTCACTGGCTTGATTGCCGACGATTCACACATTAGTACTAAACGCAGACGTGCTACATGCAGCATTTTTTTGCAATCGCGATTGCAATGTATTTCAATTACGATCACTCAAAAAGTGGGCAGCCAGTGAGCAGTACGTCGTCACTCACGAAACACAACGTCACTCACGAAAGTAACTGAATGAACAGCAGTGGCAGTGACTGAAGTAGTAACAGACATATAAAGACAAATAACATTTATATTGCGCTTTTCTCCTGGCGGACTCAAAGCGCCAGAGCTGCAGCCACTAGGACACGCTTTATAGGCAGTAGCAGTGTTAGGGAGACTTGCCTAATGTCTCCTACTGAATAGGTGCTGGCTTACTGAGCAGGCAGAGCCGAGATTTGAACCCAGGTCCCCTGTGTCAGAGGCAGAGCTCATTAGCCATTACACCATCCAGCCACCACAACAGTGTATCACTGGCTAATGAGCTGAATACAAGTGAGCAGCCAGTGAGCAGTACAACGTCACTTATGAAAATAACTGAATGAACAGTAGTGGCAGTGACTAAAGTAACTGAAGTGTATGACTGACCCTGCCTAATGAGCTGAATACAAGTGAGCAGTACAGTCTGAACTTGCCTGCCTGCACTAAACACACTAATCACCAGTACACTCTTACTACTATCTATGACTACAACTAACTTCAGTAATCACTCACTGGCTAGCTAGCTGAATACAAGTGTAGTGTACAGCAGGGGTGCTCATCAGGACTCTCAAATTCGAATGTACCCGGATTTTTCGGGTATTTTTCATGTTTGCCGAAGCCCGATGCTGATACCGAATTTGAATTCGCATGGTTCCTGAATAGGCGCACTTGAATTCGGCCGGATGACGCGGTGATCACGGCTTCGGCTTCGGTATCCGGGGATGACATCATTGGCCCAATCAGAACTCCTCCAGCTGAGGCTCTAGCAACCCTAGCAACCAATCAGAGGAGGGGAGCCTGGCCCTCCCCTCCTCTATATAAGGTGGCGGCCATGTTGCGAAACCCGTCCTTGCTGTGTGACTGAGCGGTACTGAGAGTATCTCCAGTGCTGCTGCGTGTCTGAGCAAGTGCTTCTTGTGCTAAACCTAGCGTTTTGCTTCCTAAACACCCCCTGAACACTTATATTATACTCATTTATAGATAGATAGTAATTTGTTTGTTTTTAGTCAGCTACAGTATATATACTGTATACTGTGCTAGGCTAGTGTTAGTCTGTGTGCAGACTAGGCCTGCTAGCCTAGGGCAGCCTTAGCCTACTACTAGCTTAGGTAGGTTAAGGTAATTTATAGGTAGTTGTGTACTAGTACTAGTTTAGTTAATTTGTACTGCTGTAGTCTGTGAGTTTATTGGCTTCAGTACTGTGTTAGTTACTGACTGTGTACAGGCCAGCAAGCATCTGTTGTGATCTGTGACTGTCATCTGCCCAACCCTATTGATTGCGTCTGTGTGTGACCAACTTTAATTGTCACTCGCTGTCTGCCACACGACTTAGTTATCGTGTAGTACACTAGGGATTATAGTTAGTTGCGTACTGCTACTACTACCACTTCTACTACTACTACTACTACTACTACTACTAGTTTACTTAATTTCTACTGTTAATTTATTAGCTTCTGTACTGTGTAATAGTTACTTCACAGGCCAGCAAGCATCTGTTGTGACCTGTGACTGTCATCTGCCCGACCCTATTAATTGCGTCTGTGTGTGACCGACTTTAATTGTCACTGTCTGTCACATGAGTTAGTTAGCGACTACTGTAGACTACACTACTGTTAGTAGTACTACTAACTACTATTTAAATAAAAAAAAAATAAAAAAATAACTTTCATTTTTTGTTGTCACTAGTCACCACCAGTCAACACCAACCCAGACTCTTCTTTATTAAAGTTTACACCCTTTCCCACCCTTTTCTACACATTTTTTTTTTCTTATTGTAGTATTTGTATAATTGTACAATGACTGGCAGAGGTAGAGGGCGAGGCACCAGCAGGAGAGGCAGCACCATTTCAGCAGCCACTGCCAGCACGAGCAGGTCTGTGACTGGTCCGCCGCCAGCCACTGACCGCAGAGTTGTGGAGGAGGGAGCAAAGGCGCAACAGCAGCGTGTTGCGCCCATCTTTGAGACTGGTCGTCGCCCCGGCCCATTTAGGACAGTCAGGTGCCGGCTGTGGTGGAAATGATGGCGGAGCAGCAAGCCACCGTTTCCAGCCAGACCTCCAGCACCAGCGAGACCAGTGCCACCACCACCAGCACTCCGGTCTGCAGCAGGCCTCCACCACCGCTTGAGGTCATGACGACCCCAGCGACGAGCCTGCCCTCGGTGAGCTCTTTCTTGACCCCAAGGATTGCGAGCGTTTACAGGGATGTTTTGGCGCAGTTTGAGGCGGACATGACGGGGACATGTGAGGAGGAGGAGTTAGAGGTGGAGCAGTTTGTTGTTGGTGCTGAGGAGGAGGGGCGTGATGCAGGGGATGTTGGGGTAGAGAAGTTGTTTGAGGCGGGCTCACAGGAGATGTTTGGGGATGATGATGATGATGTGCTGGATCCTCCCTATGTGACACCACTACCACCAACACAGTTGCTTGAAGGCAGCTCGTCATCAGAGGAGGAGGAGGCGTCTCTGGCGCAGAGGCGTGGCAGCAGCAAGCCGAGCAGCACAGGGCGTGGAAGGCAGGAGCCACAGCCTGCTGCTTCAGCCGCTACCACCACCCGCAGCAAACCCTCCAAAGGAAAACAAAATCCCCAGCCCTCAAGCTCCAAGGGCAAGTTGAAATCCCCAGTCTGGCGGTTCTTCACTAAGTGCAAAGTGGACAAGACCCGTGCAATTTGCCACAGTTGGGGTTTCAGTTTGAGCAGAGTTCGCAATTTCAACAAGTTGAGTACCTCGTGCCTGCAGAGCCACTTAGAGAGCAAACATTTTGATGAGTACAGTGAGTTTATGAAGGTGAAGGACAGTGGCGTAGGCAGTGGTCAGAGCCAGACAGCCACTGCACAGACTTCAGCAGCAGCATCCCACCCTCCTGCTCATGCAGCAGCAGCAGTCCCCCCCCCCCCCCCAGTCCTCAGTGGCCTCATCAGCTCCCTCCACAGTGGCCTCCTCTTCCTCCCGTGCAGGCAAAAGCTGTCAGACCCTGCTCAGTGAGTCATTTCCTGGTGTGACCAAGGTGCTGCCTCCCACCAACAGGCGCATCCAGGTGCTGAATGGGTTGCTTGCCCGGGCCATGTGCTCCCAGCTCCTGCAATACTCCTTTGTGCAGGAGGGGAGTGACATGAGACTGCTGCTGCAGTTTGGGATCCTGGAGTGGCAAGTCCCCAGCCGCCACTACTTCTCCCGCACGGCGATCCCACCACTCCATCTATTCGCTATGGCGAATATGGGCCGCTCGCTCAATCTTGCTGTGAGTGAGCGGATTCACATAACTATGGATTCGTGGAGCAGCCGCTTTGGGACAGACCTGTCCTACCTGTCCTTCACGGCTCACTGGGTCAGCCTGGTGGAGTGCACCAGCGAGGAAGCAGCAAGTCCATCCTCGGGCGCATCAGCAGCAGCAGCACTAGTCGCCCACTATGTGGTGCTACCACGCAGGGTCAGGGGTGAAGCAGCAGCTCCCACCGCCAAACAACCATGCATCAACAGCAGCGTTAAGGCCCACCACTGCCAAGCGCTGCTGGAGATGAGAAGCCTGGGTAAGAACAGCTTGACAGCAGCCAACGTGCTCCACTACCTGATGGAGCAGGAGAACACATGGCTGACCCCCAGAGGCCTGAGAGTCGGATTGGTGGTGTCTGACAATGCGGCAAACCTGCTGCCATCAGCAGGGGACAGTTGGCCCAGGTCCCCTGCTTGGCCCACTTCCTCAACCTGGTGGTACAGAGGTTCATGCGCACCTACCAGTGGATGGACGAGCTGTTGGAAGTGGCTCTGTAAATTGTGCGCACTTTCCGCCACTCAGCTGCTGCCGCAACAAACTGGCAGCCATCCAGCAGCGCAAGGCCCTGCCACGACACCGCCTTGTCATTGATGTGCCAACTCGCTGGAACTCCACCCTGGCGATGTTGGAGCGGGTGGTTGAGCAGAGGAGGGCTGTCCAATGCTACATCTTTGATGCCACTGTCGCCGGCACCACCAAACTGCAGATCCTCTCCAACGCGCAGTGGGGGCAGATGCAGCAGGTCTGCTTGGTGTTGGCTACCTTCCTGCAGGGAACCAACCTGGTGAGTGAGGAACGGGCATCCCTCTGCCAGTGGGTGCTCTTTGTCTGCTGGACAGGGCACTGGGTGATTTGATGGATGTGGGAGAGGAGGCCCTAAAGCAGCTGGAACAGCAGCCGCCTGCGCAGTCCACTTCTGCTCAGGAATTTTGAGTTATTGGAGGAGGAGGAGGAGTTGGAGGTGCTGGACGTTGCTGTTGAGGTGGAACAGCGGAGCGCAGCAGCAGTAGTGAGAAGGTGGAGAGAGGAGGAAGAGACTCGGGCCAGAGGAGGAGGACAGCGACCTTGAGGCCACTGATCCTGATGTCTCTGGCCTGCGGCCAGAAGCAGCGTCAGGCGCCCAGGAGACCTGCTGTCATTGACAAAGGCACTCTACCTGACGGTAGAGCAGCCGAGAGAGGAGCAGCAGCCACCTCCTCTCAAAAGTCACAGCCAACGCATGACCCGGATGGTGGCTGACTACATGGGGTCCTTCAGTGGGCTTGACACAGACAGTGAGGAGCCCGTGGACCCCATAAAGTACTGGGTGGAGCGCTTGCACATCTTGAGTGAGCTGGTGCAGTACACCCTGGAAGTTTTGTCTTGCCTCCTTTCCAGCGTGCTGTCTGAGAGGTGTTTCAGTGTGGCCGGTGGCGTGGTCACCGAGAAGCGTTCTCGTCTGTCCCCAGAGGATGTGGACAGACTCACATTTTTGAAGATAAACCAGGCCTGGATTGAAAGCACGTTCCTGGCACCTGTTGTCGGTGAGAGGAGGACATGAGGCGTCTGGGAATTATTGTTTGACATCAACCTTCAGTCCCTGGGTCCAGATAATTTGGCCTGGTTTTTCTTTAGTTGCTGTGGTACTAATGCTTGGTACCATGGCCCGTGACATGCCAGCTGCCACATGTCACTCCTCCTCCTGCTGCTGCAGCTGTATTTAACATCCTGCTGTCTGTGTTCCCACCGCTAGGGTCCACAAAATACATTGCCTGCTGCCAAACATCCCTCCTCCTCCTGCTGCTGTATTTATTTATTGTATTTATCAAGCACCAACATATTATGCAGCGCGGATTTTTATCCTCCTGCTGTCTGTGTTCCCACCGCTAGGGTCCACAAAAACAGACAGGGATCAGGAACAGTATACTGGGGGGCGTCTGAGCTTATCAGACGCACATAATAATCTTCCCAACGGCGATACACGAGTGCTGCAAGGTAGGAAGATACTCGTGTATCGCCGTTGGGAAGATGATTATGTACGTCTGGTAAGCTCAGACGCCCCCCAGTATACGGTTCCTGATCCCTGTCTGTTTTTTTGTCTTTGTTCTTGTTGGTTGAGCCACACAGAGCTGGGTATTACGGCCTGATGAAGAGCGCATACAGATTCATATAAAAGCCCGAAACGAACGTGTCGTAGCCTTGAAATCTAATACCCTTAAAAGCTACAACTGTTTTTTGATCCAAACCAGATTGTGTCTTCTTGTTGTTGATCCCTTGAAAGCCTACCACTAGAAATTGAAGAACCGTGTTTTAAATTTTTCTACATGTGTCAATAAAGTTTTTTTCAAAAAAGCTTTTTTTTGTATCTCTAAAGATTGCATTAGCCCTATAAGTCCTTTTTCTTAAATCAATAGATGAGTCTTGGGGGGCAAGGTGGATTGACCTAAAAGAGGACTGTGTTTTGATCCTTCACGGTATAAAGGATTACACCCAGAGATAATTATTATAAAGGGCATGAGGCTTTGACGTCAGTCGAGGAATTTTTTAAGGCCATGGCCATAATTTATGATGATCCGGACATTGCCTCCACTGCTGAGTGGAAGCTCAAAACTTTGCGTCAAGGCAAGGATCCAGTAGAAGTCTACGCAGCTGAGTTCAGGAAGTGGTCTGTGTCAGCTAGGTGGGGGACATTTGCATTGTTAGACTGCTTTTTATCAGGGTTGTCAGACGCAGTCTCAGATTTGATGTTGGGACACCCTGAACCTAAGTCTATCGATGAGGCAATCGCCTTAGCAGTACGGGTTGATCGGCGTCTACGCTATCAGAAACAGACCCGGGGTAAGAACACTGTGAGATATGTCTCCTATGCCTCTCCTCCACCCGTGTCACCTCCGCCAGAGCCAATGCAAATTGGGCAGTCAAAATTGACACGGGTGGTAAAGAATCGCAGGAAAACAGAACAGCTCTGTTTATACTGTGCAGAGGAGGGTCATAAGGTGCAGAATTGCCGCCTAGGTGTAGTCAGAGGTAATACCCTAGGCGCGCAGTCTTTACCTTTAAACGATAATCGCTTGCTCCTTCCCTGTTCTGTCACATGGGAAGGTCAGACTGTTTCCACTGAAGCTTTCTTAGACTCTGGCTCAGCAGCCAACTTTATGGATTACGAGTTTGCAAAAAAGTTGGGGATTCCCATACTTCCATTGGACCAGCAGGTTTTGGTCACTGCAGTAGATGACTCTCCTCTGCAAAGTAGACATCCCCTGTCTCGGACCCCGGAGTTGGGGTTCAGTGTTGGGGTACTACATAAAGAGAGTCTACAGTTTCTGGTCTTGCCTATGGCAACCTCCACCGTTATTCTTGGCATGCCATGGTTACAGCTTCACTCACCTCAGATAGACTGGGTTTCAGGTCAGCTAACGAGCTGGTCTACCCATTGTTATCATCACTGTTTAGCGAAAGTAACCGTGGGTAACACCAAGATTCAGGTTAAAGGTGTGCCAAGCCAATACGCAGAATTTGCAGACGTGTTTTGTCCCAAATCAGCTGATAAACTTCCCCCCCACCGTACCTTCGACTGTCCCATCGATTTAAGATCTGGTTGTATGCCTCCCAGAGGTCACCTCTATAATCTATCTGGGCCTGAGAAACTGGCAATGCAGGAGTATATCAAAGAAAATTTGGCTAAAGGGTTCATCTGCCCCTCTCGTTCACCAGCAGGGGCAGGATTCTTTTTTGTAAAAAAAAAAAAGATGGAGGCCTTCGTCCTTGCATTGATTACCGAGGTTTAAACAAGATTACAGTGAAAAATTGTTATCCTCTGCCCTTGATTGACGATTTGTTCACTCAGGTTACTAACGCCAAGATGTTCTCGAAATTAGATTTAAGAGGTGCATACAACCTAGTTCGTATCAGGGATGGTGACAAATGGAAGACTGCCTTCAACACACCCGACGGGCACTACGAGTACCTGGTGATGCCCTTCGGGTTGTGTAACTCCCCGGCCGTCTTCCAGGAGTTGATTAATGAGGTGTTCAGGGAGTTGTTGGGGAAGTTTGTCCTAGTATATCTGGACAATATTCTGATCTTTTCGTCTAATCTCTCGGGAACACCGAAAGCATGTCAAGTTTGTCCTAGGGAAGTTAAGACAGAATCTGCTTTACGCTAAACTTGAGAAATGTCTTTTCGAAGTGACCTCTGTTGCCTTCCTGGGGTACATTATCTCTACGTCTGGCCTTTCTATGGATCCTGGTAAGGTTTCTGCTGTCTTGGAGTGGCCTCAGCCTGTGGGACTGACGGCGCTCCAAAGGTTTTTGGGCTTTGCCAACTACTACAGGAGGTTTATAAAGGGGTACTCTACAGTGGTCTCGCCCCTCACCAGTCTCACCAAAAAGGGGGCTGATACTTACCACTGGTCAGCAGAGGCACATACTGCTTTTTCCACACTGAAAAAACTGTTCTGTTCTGCACCCATAAGACATGTGGATGTCACCTTCCCCTTCATCGTGGAGGTGGATGCTTCAGAGGTGGGGGTGGGGGCTGTATTGTCTCAGCGTTCAGGTTTACAGGGTAAACTCCACCCATGTGCCTACTTCTCTCGTAGGTTTTCACCCGCAGAGAAAAACTACGATATAGGCAACTGGGAGCTTTTAGCCATCAAGTTAGCCTTTGAGGAATGGCGACATTGGCTAGAAGGTGCAGAACACACTATCACAGTTTATACAGATCATAAAAATTTGGAGTACATAGAGGGTGCCAAGAGACTTAGCCCCCGTCAGGCCCGATGGTCTTTGTTCTTCTCGAGATTCAGATTTGTAATTACGTATACCCCTGGTAGTAAAAACGTCAAGGCCGACGCCTTGTCCAGGTGTTTCGAGCCCGAGACGGTACAGCCCTCAGCCCCTGAGACCATTCTTCCTCAGAAGGTGGTTTTGGCAGCCACTGAGACCTGGAAAGATTGGACAGTCACTCTGAGCCCTTATCAACAGGATTACAATTGAAAAGAAATCGAGAGCCCAATATGGTGTAGTATGTCAAGACAGATTGAATAATTGATACAGTGAGATGGTAATACTCACAAACATGGGTTACCGCTCAGGTAACCACTCAATCGGCAGGTGAGGAGATTAGACCTGGCCTCACTCAGGATTAAGAAGTCGCTCTCTGTAGATAGGAGAAAAAGGGTAGATCACCCCTCCACCTGGGGTGGACTTGAATATACTGGTAGGTGAACAGAGGCGCCAGTAGAATAAAAGTACATAAAAATTTTAAAAAATTGCTCAGAGGTGCTCTGCTTGCTATAACAGAATTGCTGTTGTTTATCCCCTGTTTATTGCCTGAAGAAGTGGGCTGTGCCCGCGAAACGCGTTGCATCCTTGGGGTATTTCAATAAATGTGTATTTATTTATTTAATCACAGTCCTTGGTGTCTGCTTTAACGGAGGCAAGTCCACCACTTCCTCCCAGCAATTTTTTAAAAAATTTTTATGTACTTTTATTCTACTGGCGCCTCTGTTCACCTACCTTATCAACAGGATGTTCCAGAGGGGAAGCCTGACGGTGTTATGTTTGTGCCATTACCTTTCCGTCTACAACTGTTACAGCTGTTCCATTCTCACAAAAATGCTTGTCACCCTGGGGCCACCAGAACTCAGGATTTGCTGGCCAAATGTGCTTGGTGGCCTACATTAGCAACAGACTGTAAGGAGTTTGTAAGAGAGTGTGCAGTGTGTGCTAGGAGTAAACCTTCTCGTCAGGCTCCTGTTGGTACTTTACAACCTTTACCAGTCCTGAGTGAACCTTGGACTCACTTGTCCATGGATTTTGTGGGAGAGCTCCCCAGGTCTGAGGGCAAGACGGTCATTTGGGTGGTAGTAGACAAATCCAGTAAGATGGCTCACTTTGTCCCCTTGAAAGGACTCCCCTCGGCCCAGGAATTGGCCGATCTCTTCATCCAGCACATTTTCCGGCTGCATGGCATTCCGGAAAAGGTAGTGTCAGATCGGGGAGTCCAATTTGTATCTAAGTTTTGGAGAGCTTTTTGCCATCAGCTGGACATGGATCTTGCATTCTCATCAGGCTACCACCCACAGACCAATGGCCAGACCGAGAGAATTAACCAGTCACTGGAACAATTTCTTAGATGTTATGTTGCAGATGCGCAATCCAATTGGGTAAAATGTTTGCCGTTTGCAGAATTTGCGCACAACAACCTGAAGAGTTCCTCTTCAGGATTTTCCCCATTCCAGATAGTGTCGGGAAGATCACCCAAGTTTGCCCCATTGCCAGTGGCATCTTCACCATTCCCGGCCCTGGAGGACTGGCAGAGGGCTTTGAAGGAGATTTGGGGAATGGTTAAGAGAAACTTGGGGAAAGCCTTCACTGCCAGTGAGAGAGGTCCGGGGCCCCTGGCCATCGTGTGAACCAAATGTGTGTTTTTAAACGTTTTCTTTCAGCTCTAGGACATGGCGGACAGGTGAGCGGTTAGGGAGGGACCCCTGTGGGAGGGATGCCTGCACGGGGCGGTCCTGCTAGCGACGCAATCTTGCGATGGCGTCCAACTGAAGCCTCCCACCTGAATGCTAATGGCTGCTAGATGTGGTATGGCAGGTAAAGGGTGTATGACAGTGCATCCTGATTGGCTGACGAGCACCTGCTGACCACTTTTAAATGTAGCTGGATGCATGTACTGCTGTGTTCTATTGCTTGTGTGTGTTGAAAGCCTTCCAGACCCAGAAAAAGCAGGCAGACAAAAAGCGGTCCGTAGAGTGGAAATTCTCTCCAGGGGACTTGGTGTGGGTGTCCACTCGGCATTTGGCCTTGAAGCAACTGTCACCCAAACTGGGCCCTAGATTCATAGGACCTTTTCCAGTGACCAGAAAAATTAATAACGCCACTTATGCGATTGATCTCCCAGCCAGCATGTGAGGCGTCAGATCATTCCATGTGTCTCTGTTAAAGCCGGCAGTGCACGTGGATTCCGCTCCCCCCCCCCCCCCCCTGTGTTGGTTGATGACCAACCTGAATATGAGATTGAAAAGATTCTGGACTCTCGGTTAGTGCAGAATTCCGTGCAGTATCTGGTTCACTGGAATGGATATGGTGTGGAGGAAAGAACTTGGGTGCCAGATTGTCGCATGCATGCAGAAGAATTAAAGAAAGAGTTTCATGACCCACATCCTGGGAAGCCTGGTGGGAAGTGTCCGGAGTCCACTCCTCAGGGGGGAGAGGGTACTGTAAAGGATTGCGGAGATGCTGCCGTGCGGTCTGGCGGCGGGGCGGCTGTCTCCGCGTTCAGACTGGCGGTTTCTGCACAGCAGCATGCGTCTGGTTTGTCTGAGCCTTCTAGTGCACACAGACGGAGAGCTGCGCGCGCGCTGGAAGGCAGGACCTTTATGCCAGGAGGAGAGGGATCAGCTGATCAGGTTGGTCAGCTGATCCCAGCGCAGACTGTCATTGGCTGAGTAGCGCTGGGTGGCGCTGAGGAGCGCTGCACTATATGTAGATCTCGCTGGTCAGTCTCAGGTTGTCTGCCGTTGCGAATACATACGTGTGAGCACTCAGACCATAGTCAGATCCCACAGTGTGTTAGAACCAGGTGGTACCTGGGAATTCACACTTAGCCAGATTACGCTTGTGTTATTGCTGTGTTATATCTTGGGAGAACGTCTTGGACAGTGTGTAGACGGGTGCCTCCAACCTTTGGTGCGTCGTCAACCGGGCTTTTCGCGCGATACGACGCACCTTCTATCAAGTTTGGAACCCTTGCAATGGGAGCCATCCTTTGTCTGGGTTACAATGGATGTGGCCTCCTTGTATTCTTCCATTCCCCACAAGTTGACTCTTGAAGCCCTAGATTTCCATATTAGAAAATATGGGTCATTCACATCCACTGTTTGTGATTTCCTCCTCCTAGCAGTGGATCATCTACTTAGCCGAAATTATTTTATGTTTGATGGGGTGTACTACCTCCAGAGGTGCGGAGCTTCTATGGGGGTCAAGTTTTCCCCATCCCTGGCCAATTTGTACATGGGATGGTGGGAGGAGCTCCGCATCTTTGGAGAGTGCAACCCCTTTTCTGATTCTTTGTTCTGGTATGCTAGGTATATAGATGATCTGCTGCTGGTGTGGAGGGGCCCTGAAAATGACTTGCCCGGGTTCCTGACTTATTGTAATGACAATGATTTAAATCTGTCCTTCACGATGTCTCACAATGCCACAGAAATTAACTATTTGGATCTCCATCTGAGTGGCTGTGTTACATCACGGAGGATACTAACTAGGACATTCAGAAAAGAATGTGCTGGTAACTCGCTACTTTTGGCCACTAGTTGTCATCCTAGACATACGCTGCAATCAATTCCATATGGGGAAATAATCAGAGCGGCAAGGAACTGCTCTGATCCGACTATATTGCAGCAAGAGTTGGATTTGGTACAATTGAGACTTTGTGATCGAGGGTATCGTGAGGATAAAATCCTAAGAGCAAGAGATCAGGTCTTACATAAAACAAGGTCAGATTTACTCACTCCCAGATCCGGTTGTAGAAACAGGCAATATAACAAAGGGGTACGTTTTGTCACCTCGTATAGTCTGGAATATAACCAAATTGTCAATATTATTAAAAAATATCTGCCTGTTCTCCATTCGGATCCCAAACTCCATACTGTTTTGAAGGAGGGTTGCGGTTTTTCTTCAAGGCGTGCCCCCACTTTGGGAACTACCTTGTCTCCCAGTTTATTTCAGAGCACAAACAGGCCCAAACCTACATGGCTCACACATACAGGTTCGTACAAGTGTGGCTATAGTACCTGCAGATACTGTAGAGTTCATGACCAGACACGTGAAATTATCTCACTTTCCAGGCGTAATGATATGAGACAGTATATTAACTGTCAAACCTATAATGTTATATATTTAGTTACCTGCACGGAATGTGAGATACAATATGTAGGATGTACCACACGTCCTCTTCGTGAAAGAATCTCAGAGCACTATAATGGTGCCGGTAGATGTCTTAAGAATAAAACTTTTATTACGCATGCGTCTAGTATCTCCAAACACTTTTTTTATGTCCATTTAGGCAATATGTCTGGGTTTAGGTTCCAAGGTATAGAAAGAGTAACACCCTCACTAAGGGGAGGAGACCTATACAGTAAGCTATTGAAGCAGGAGGCTTTTTGGATCTGGAAGTTCGGGACACGCTCCCCCTTGGGATTAAATTCCCAACTAGACCTCCATTCATTTTATGATAAATAGATACTATATTTATGTGTAGTATATACATGTGTATCCTATTTGGGCCTGTTCCTTTTGTCTGCATTTTCCCCCCCTTCTTTCCTCCACCCATCCCTGCCTTCCTTCCCTGTTTCCCTTATTACATATAGTTACACATTTTGTCTAGATACCATATGTCATTATTACACCTATGTATGACAGGTTGCTATAATCTGATGCAGTATTCTGTGTGTTTTTATATAGATTCTGCTATATATATATTATAGTGGTATATCCCACTTTTAGCTTATGATGTATGTACCTTTAAGGCTAAGATACACACCTCTAGGGGGGTGGTTTTGTACCCTATATAATCTGTATGAACACCTGTCTTGGCAAGCTATGATTAAGGAGCCACATATCGCTCCGATACGCGTGAGCTTTTTTATCTGTACACTGATGATGGATTTATAATAAAGAATTTTTCTACTTCACCCTACCTCTTGGTGTAGCGGGACTTCCTTGGATATTTATTGCTGTGTTATACTTTAGACAGGTTCCAGGGTGTTGTGACCAAGGACCTTACACCCAAGCTTAGGAATACTGTGTCATTGCTGTGATATACTTTAGACTAGTTCCTGGGTGTTGAGACCACGGACCTCACACTCTAGACTAAGCCTCTGCTTTATCTGTTATGACCAATTGCTCTCTCGACCTCTCTCCTGCTTTCTGATTCGGTACCTATGTATATCTGCCTACCTGTTGCAAAACCCTGCCTGTACCTCGTTATCGAATCAGCCTTCTGTCTCTGTACCTTATCTGCTCGTGTGTTGCCGACCTGGCCTGGCCGACCCTCCTGGCTGTCGCTCATACCTTGAGTGTTCAGTCTGTCTGTACTACCTGTGACACTACCCCGCCAAGTGTCAGGTAGCTGCAGAGATCTCCTGTTCCTCAGAGAGGCCTCTCTGCAGTCCAGTCAGGGGCTCTATCCCTTAGGAGTCCTTTGGCTGCAGTATAGTCTGATTCCCAGTATTGCAGGGAATCACTGGCTCGCAGGTTATCTCTATCCCCTTTCCTAGGAGATAGTTCACACACAGCCAAGGGCCACCTGCTCCTCAGGTGGTCCATGCTCATTGTTATCGGCGTCTACCGCCCCACGGGAGCCAGCCTACTGTTGCACCAAAACACTTACACTTTATCAGGTGTCCAGAGGTTAGTCATACTTGTATTATTGGTGATTCTGCAGATCATCAATATTCGGGTATATATCTGTATTGTTGGTGATACTGCAGATCACCAATAATCAGATTCTCTCTGTGTGCTGACACCAATTGTTACATATACACTGTTGTAAAAATAAAAAAATAAAAAAAATCTGAGGTGTCTGAGTTGAAAACTGTGCTGTCCTAGTTGTGCATTGGGCACAATGAGGGCTGCACGACTGCTGTCCGGAACATCCTGCTGTTGGTGTTTATTTGCAGCCGTGGTGCCAACGATTGGTACCATGGCCCATTACATTGCCTGCTGCCACACGTCTCTCCTCCTCCTGCTCCTCCTGCTTCTTCTGTATTTAACCTTCTGCTGTCTGTGTTCCCACCGCCAGGGTACACAGAATTATGCGCTGCTGCCAAGCACCACTAGCTATTACGCCTCTACAATAGCTACATTTACAAAAAAAAAAAATTATTCTGAGGTGTCTGGGTTGAAAACTGTGCTGTCCCAGTTGTGCATTGGGCACAATGTGGGCTGCACGACTGCTGTCCGGAACCTCCTCCTCTTGGTGTTTATTTACAGCCGTGCTACCAACGCTAGGTACCATGTCCCGTTATATTGCCTGCTGCTACAGGTCACTCCTCCTCCTTCTGCTGCTGTATTTAACCTGCAGCTGTCTGTTTTCCCACCGCCAGGGTACACAGAATTATGCGCTGCTGCCATGTGCCAATAGCTATTATGCCACAAATTTAGCTATGCTGGTGTTGAAGAAAAATGTTTACAACAGTAGAGTTCTGTAAGGGAAAAAAACAGTTTGGGAACAAGAGGAAGAATATGAACACAAAACAGAAAAAAGATGGAGCAGAAGAAGGAAGAAGGCGGCAGAAGAAGATTGATGACGACTCGACGAGAAAGAAGATGGTGAAGAAAAAGAAGAAGGTGAAGACGGTGAAGAAGAATAAACAAGAAATGCAGAAAAAGAGTTTTCCATCAAATTTATCTTTTTAAAGAGAACCCGAGCTGGGTTTGAACAATTGGATCTGCATAGTGAGGCTGGATCTGCCTGTACAGCCCAGCCTCTGTTGGTATTCCAAACCCCCCTAAGGTCCCCCTGCATTCTGCAATCCCTGATAAATCACAGCCGTGCTGTCCACACACAGCGTGTCGCAGCGGCTGTGTTTTTCTCTATGGTGTCAGTCTGCTGCTTTCCCCACCTCTTGCAGAACTCCGGTCCCCGCCTGCCTCCCTTCCCTCCTCGCTGATTAGAGGGAAGGGAGGGGGGCAGGGACCGGAGCTCTGCAGGAGGCGGGGGAGCAGCTGAGACTGACACTACAGATGTAAACACAGCCACACAGCGCAGCTGTGATCTATGTCTGATTTCAGAGTGCAGGGGGACATTAGGGGGGTTTGGAATACCAACAGAGGCTGGGCTGTATAGGCAGATCCAACCTCTGTATTCAGATCACATTCTTCAAACCCAGCTCGGGTTCTCTTTAAAATTACACCTATTTAAAGGTGATTTCCCTTTAAAAAAAAAAAAAAAAAAAAAAAGGCCTACCGAATTTTCGAACACGAATATTTCCCGAAGTCATAAACACGATCACGAACTGAATTCGAATCAAATTTGGTGGTCGTGATCGAATCCGAATTTGCCCCGCACCCTAAGTCGAATGTACTCGAATCAAATTTGGGTACATTCGAGCATGCCTGGTGTACAGTATAAGAGCACTGTTAGGAATTAGTGGTGCTCGAATACCTCTTGATCATGGATCCGCATGTGGCCGTTATTATTGGAGCCGCATCCGTGTCAACCCGTGATCGCATCCCATGTATTTTGCCGCAACCGGCTCGACCCCGTCTTTCCCCGTGTTCAGTATGTCAAAAAATCCGCAATGCCGTGTCGTGACTGGTCGTGACCCGTACACTTTCCATGCGTATCGCCATGCCGCCATGCGTAGAAATGTACGTGTTAACAGATGAGAGTGCGCATGCGGATAGGTAGGCGATGTGTACGTTAATATCCGCATGTATGTACGTGTCGTAGTCTTCATTGCGTATTAGCTTGCGGTATTACCAGTACTCAATAACTGCGCATGCGCAGGCGTATCGGTAGGTCAAAAAATCTGCATGTATGTACATGCCATAGTCTTTAATGCGTAATAGCAGGTCAGTACCCGTACTCACTAACTGCGCATGCGTTACTTTGGCTCGTACACGTAAAAAAGGACGTGTTCTATTGCGTGCTGGGCAATGGGCAAGCGTACATTGCTCTAGCCTGCGTCAGGGGCCTCTGATTGGCCCAGTGACATGTTTTGGGAAAAATCCGCATCACGGCCGCACCACGGCTGTGATAACGGGTCGTGACCCGTATTTGTGTACGCATGCCGTGATCCGGATTTGACGCGATATCGTGATCCATGCGGATCACGGCATGCGGTTCACGGCCTTCGTGATGCGGAAAAATGGCCGTGAATCACGCGTACCCGTGATCACGACCATTCGTGAGAGCACCACTGTTAGGAATAAAAACTCTGGGTTGGCACACAGAAAAGCTCTTGCTGAAGCAACAATGGCCTGGAGATGATCCTCTCAGTACCAGAGTCTAGCAAGTACGGAGGTTTTCATCATGGGCATAGCCTCCCCTCCTATGATTGGTTGCTAGGGCCTGGCTGGGGGCCTCTGATTGGCCCAGGGAAGTTACTTCTGCTAATCATGATCTAACCATGGCTTCTGCGCCATTTTCAAGAGCGTGAATCCGTTCGAATATACGCATTCACGGTCTGCCGAGGCGGATTTTAGTGATTGAAATTTTTTCCACGGAATCGAATACCGGAGGCGGATAGTGAAAAAATAGTCGTGATCCACGGCTAATCGTGATCACGAATTACATCCGAGCACCACTGAGGCTGACTGATTCCTCGCAGCATCCAGCCTCCACAGGCCCTGAGGTCAGTAAGGATATAGACGCTGAGTCTCTCTCCCTTGAAAGCATGCCCACATCAGATCAACTACTGTTATAAGACAGCATGAAAAATATGCTTTTAATGCTGAAACAATCTCTAGCTAAAGACTTTGCATCTTTATCTAACTCAGTGCAGATCTCAATAACAGGCATGGGAGACAGATTATCAGTAGTGGAAGATAGAATCATCACCATCACTCAGAAGCACAATAAGGCGGAAGACACATTTGAGCAGGGCTTTTCGACCTTTTCAGAAATTGTACCACTTTTATCGCATGAAATGTTTCAAGTACCACCTGTGATTTCGCAAGATGTTAACAACTCAATAAGTTAAAAAAAAAATAAAATATGTACATTTAATAATAATAATGCGATTATTATTATTATTTATTGAAGCGCCAACATACTACGCAGTGCTGGACATTAGTTTAGGTTACAGACAATATTTAGGGGTGACATACAGCAATATGACAATACAGGAATACAAGAAAGACCAGATCACACAGCACAGTATGAGTAAAAGGTAAACCATTCAATGAATATCTATATAGAGCTGCCAGCCCCCATCATAGTGTGAATAAATTGTTTATCCACGCAGGAGACAGGGCAGAGAACTTCTAATCTTGTTGCTTGCTGTGCAGAGCAGTCACCCATCAGTGACTCCACTCCTAGCACTGCGTATGCAAGATCTGATAAAGTGACATTGGAAGTAAAAAAAAAAAAAAATATCTATGTGTCATTACTAACTTCCTTCTGTCTATTAAAGGGGATCAGAAAAAAGGCAAACATTGAAAATGTTCCTTTAACAGTATGTGTTGAGGATGTGGGAGGAATTTGCAGTGTACAGAGGAAACCCACACAGACACAGGGAGAACATACAAACTCTGTGCAGATAAAGCCCTGACTGGGATTCAAACTGGGGACCACCACATTGAACTGTCTTCCATCCATACACATATATACGTACATGCATGCATGGTTTTGCTACACCAAGTGCTGGATACTGTATATGCTGTACCAAGGTAAAACATTTTTTTAAAAAAGCAACTTATTAAAGTACTTCTGTGCTAGCTAGTGACTATTTCAGATCATACCAAATAAACAAATTATGTAGCAAGAAGGGCTGTCTTTGCAATCTTACAATCTGAAGGGATATAAATATGCAGAACACACACACACACTTGCATAGCTGTGAATTGTTTTGGGACACCCGGGCTAAGTGCTGGTTCCAGGGAAAAACCCAGGATTTCTAAGGGGGGGATTCTTGAAAGGTCTCTCTCAGCAAGTTGTGCACTACGCATGTGCTGGCGCAGCATTTGCCAGCAAAATACACAGGGTGCCACCTTAGTAGAGGTATTCATCTTCCATACATCCCTTTATACATTATCCCCAATACACATTATCTTTTCACAGTGCATCTGCCCCTAAACTTTATACCGCAGTGCACTGACCACACTGTAGATTCTAAAGCCCTGATCTAGAACTAGGTCACAGGATAAGAATTCTTTCTATGAACATGGTGAAACACTGATCATGGTTGCCTTTTGGTTGTGCCTTAGAATCAGGTCCAACCAGAAATATAATTATGCATTTTTTAAATTTTTCCAAATATACTATATATAGAAATATAGAACTTGTTCTACATTACCTTGCAGCCTTCCTTGTTGTCGGGGCACTCACAAACGGCACGTACGAACCCCTCCTGCTGCACGATATGGCAAATAACCAGCCAGAGAAAGGAAGGAACACTCCTGGAGACCCTGCTGCTCTCCTCTTATTTCCCTCACTTTTCCTTATCTCCCCTCAACCACCCTGGCAGACACTTTATTTTTCATCTCCCTTCCCCCCAGGGGAGGACTGGGACCTTTTGGCCTTGGGGGGAAAACACAAACTAGAAGCCTGTTATGAAAGCATCAGCCCAAATGACGTCACACACGCACCCCACATCGTATATGCCAGTAGTCACGTGGGGTGCCAATGTGGAAATACAGCAAGAAAATTCAAGGGATAGTGTGACAGGTAAAGTACAGACTCGGAGGGGGAATAGTATTTAACGTCGCCGGGGAGTTTAGTGGCAGCAGGGAAAGCCGTCATTCGGCTCACCCTGCTCCCAGCTCACTGGCGGCATAGAAATACTTATGCAGAGAAGGGGAGAAACAGTGAGGAGAAAGGGGGGAAAAGCTGAAAAAGAGGGAAGCAGATATTTGCCTCACCAGAATTGCACTTTTATTTAGCTTTCCTGTATGACAAGAAGACACAGACACTCAGCACTAGGGAAAGAGGGAAACAAAGGTGAATGAGGGAGGGCTGTGCACACCAACAGTGCTTCTGAGCATTTTTCAAATCACCAGCGATTTGAAAAGCGCTTGGCTAATGTTACACTATGAGGGTGTTCTCACAGCAGCATTGTTGTTTTTATCAAAATCACAAACATACTGCATGTAACATTTTTTGGAGCGATTCATTCAAAAATCGCTCTGAAAATCGCTTCACAAAATCGCACTCGCAAATTGCTAGTGATTGCTATTTCGATTTTGGCGTTGCACTAGCCCAGAAAAAGGAGGAGTGGAGGGAGACTGAGAATAGTCTGAGATGGAGCAGAGCTGTATTGCAGTCTCACATTACATAGAGGCTACTTGCCTATAATATGACTCCTGACCCTGTCAGTCCTCTCACACAAGCTGCCAGTAGCCCTCCTGGAGTCTAGGGACTGTCAAAAACTTTTCAATCTGTTTAACACCTTATCCACACATGCAGTCCTTATAACATTGGGAAGAGACCAGACAGATTTTTTCCCACAGACCCTCCAGGCAAACTCTGTATCATGCTGTGTAGATTTACCAGCTTGCTCTCTCATTGCTCTGTAATTGCACTTTTATTAGCTAGACTAATGCTTTACATTGTCTTAAACAAAAACAAACCTAATTACACCAGACACTGGACCAGCCCTAAATCACTTTTTCTTTTGATCTCCCCACCAGCTCACACTTCCTTTTAATCTCCCCAGAGCATACCACGTACCACCTGGCCAGTAAGAAAGTACCACTTCTGGTACGCGTTCCACAGGTTGAAAAGCACTGCATTAGAGGACACACCAGACAAAGTCAGCCACATAAAGTTTAAATTGATCGACATGGGAGATCGCAATAGGAGACAGAATCTCAAGATTTGAGGAGTTTCTGAGCAGATAACTAGAGAGCAGATTACACCTTACTTGTTAAAACTTTTCGGAGCATTAGCACCAAGCATCCCTGATCATGAAATCATAATTGAGAGAGCACATAGGGTGCCAAAGCCCAAACACCTACCTGCCTCATCACACAGAGATATTATAGCTCGCCTTTCTTTTTACCAAGTAAAAGAGGCTATTCTCTTTGCAATGCAGAAAACAAACACACTGAGTGATCAGTACTAACACATCCAATTATACCCAGACATCTCCCAAGGAAATCTGAAGTTCAGACGCTCAATGCAGCAAGTAACACAAACCTTGAGAAACCACCAGGTAAACTACAAATGGGCTTTCCCACTTGAACTACTCATCTCCAGAGCTGGTACCACACACGTCATCACATGTTGAAGACGGAATACCCGCGCATGTGCAGACCTGTCACGCCAACCAGCGTGATGACGCATTGCGTCAATAACCAGGAAGACCCGGTCGACACCAGACCCGGGTGGCGCTGATAACCGGGGGCTGGCGGAGGCTGAAGGAGATAAGCCAGGAGGATGCCTCGCCGCCTACCATGAGCTGGGAGAAGGCCCAGGTAAGTGTATTCTTTTAAATTCAGGCACTCCTCGGAGTCCCTTTAACCACTTCACAACTGAGGGGTCAGAGGCGGCCTTTGGGGGGGGGCCACTGGGGCAGTCGCCCCAGGCCCCGCATCTGAAGGAGGCCCCGCAGTCCGACAGTATAGGGAATACTACCGCCCGCTGATATTACCTTCTGTGCGTTTGTTTAGAGCCCAATGCTGCCTCTCCAGGAGAGCCCAACGCTGCCTCCATACACGCCCCCCTCTGCTCCCGGCCAATACACTGCTCTCTGCATCTGCCTCCTCCTTTAAACCCGCCCCGTCCCCATAGAATCAGCCAACAGCCTCCAGAGTAGTCTTTGCCATTTCGGTGAGGCCCCGCCTCTAACTCCGCCCCCACTCGTTATTCCAGGCCTAAGGGCGACAGAGAGACTGTTCCTCTGCGTGGCTGTGTCCCCCTGACTCCCCCAGACACAGAGAGAGTGGAGTAGGAGCTGCAGGCAGTGAGTGGACACAGGCAGGAAGGCAGGCACACACCAGAGTGTGTGTGAAAGACACAGGCACTGGCTAGCTCTGAGGACAAAGGCACAGGCAGCAGCTGCAGAATTACCAGGGATCCGTGGTGGCCACAGATAAGGTGACAACACATGAGTCAAGAGAGACACACACACTGACACTGTGTGTGTGATGCAGCAGCTGCAGCAGTAGGAATAAATGAGCATGCTGCATTGCTTCTCAGCGCTCTTTTTTATGATTTTATTAAAATAAAGTTAGTTGTTTTCTGAGTGGTTTTCTCTTATATACATGTGTGGTGTTGGAAAAGAGGGGATTTCTGGGGCTAAAAATGACTGATAGCATGATATTGATAAGCTGCCTGCTTATCAGTATCATGCTATGGCCCCAGAAATCACCTCTTCCCCACTGAGACCACTCCTGTATATAGGAAACATGCACTGAGAAAATCTGCTAGTTTCAGTTTCAAGCCAGCTCATTGGAATGTGGAAGATGTACAGTACTTGCCTAACAAGAGGGAAGCCTTCTATAGAGGCTTCCCATGGCGTCCTCTGGTCCCCTGTCACTGTGGACACCCAAAGATTTCCGACAAGGGCTTGTCAGAAATCTGAGCAGGCCCCGCTTATCTTCACACAGCTGTACTGTGCCTGTGGAACTCACAATCTAATCCCTTCACAGTCAAATGTCCTACCATATTATTATTATTTATTTATATAGCACTGACATCTTCTGCAGCACTTTACAGAGTACATAGTCATCATGGGCGTAACAATAGGCCCTGCAGCGCCTGCGCCCGTGGGGGGGCCCGGCCCCCCCGCTGGGGCCCGCTCTGGGCCGTTTTTTGGGGGCTGGAGGGGTGGCAGCATGAGGGGAAAGCCTTGCCCACAGTCGGCGGGGAGAGGGGAAGTTCCCCCCTCTCCCTCACCTCGGGGCTCTCCCCTCTGCGCTCCCCTCCAGCTAGATATACTGTGTGGGCAGCGGGCAGCAGCGGCGTCAGGATACATACCTTCCTTGCGTTCCATCGCCACCTTCTCGCTCTAGCGGCTGACGTCACTTCCGCTTCCGGAAGTGACGTCAGCCGCTAGAGCGAGAAGGCGGCGATAGAACGCAAGGAAGGTATGTATCCTGACGCCGCTGCTGCCCGCTGCCCACACAGTATATCTAGCTGGAGGGGAGTGCAGAGGGGAGAGCCTCGAGGTGAGGGAGAGGGGGGAACTTCCCCTCTCCCCGCCGACTGTGGGCAAGGCTTTCCCCTCATGCTGCCACCCCTCCAGCCCCCAAAAACCAGCCACGAGCGGGCCCCAGGGGGGGGGGGGCCCGCTCTGAAATTTTGCAGGGGGGCCCGGTGGGGCTTAGTTACGCCCCTGATAGTCATGTCTCTGACTGTCCTCTGAGGAACTCACAATCTAATCCTACCATAGTCTAATGTCCTATCACAATATTATTATGTATTTATATAGCACTGACCTCTTCTGCAGCACTATACAGAGTACATAGTCATGTCACTGACTGTGCTTAGAGGAGCTCACAATCTAATCCTACCATAGTCATAGTCTAATGTCCTACCATATTATTATGATGTATTTGTATAGCACTGACATCTTCTGCAACAATTTACAGAGTATATATTCATGTCACTGACTGTCCTCAGAGGAGCTCACAATCTAATCCTACCATAGTCATAGTCTAATGTCCTACTATATTATCATAGAAGCACTGCACAGAGTGCATAGAGATGTCAGTAATTGACTGTCCATAAAGAAGCTATTAGTCCAATGACTATCCTAGCCATAGTGTGATGTTTTCCCTCTAGGCTTGTTATGTGGAAAAAGCATATTCTGTATAACATTATCTGTATTTGATCTGTGGGTCATGATATCTGAATTTGATCTGTGGGACATGATATCTGCATTTGGTTCTGTGGGGGGGGGGGGCATGATATCTGAATTTGATATGTGGGGGACATGATATCTGCATTTGGTTCTGTGGGGGGCATGAAATCTGCATTTGATCTGTGTGGGGAATGATAGCTGCATTTGGTTCTGTGGGGGGCATGAAATCTGCATTTGATCTGTGGGGCATGATATCTGAATTTGATCTGTGTGGGGCATGATATCTGCATTTGATCTGTGTGGGGCATGATATCTGCATTTGATCTGTGGGGACATGATATCTGCATTTGACCTGTGAGGGGCATGATATCTGCATTTGATCTGTGGGGACATGATATCTGCATTTGACCTGTGAGGGGCATGATATCTGCATTTGATCTGTGGGGACATGATATCTGCATTTGAGATATCTGAATGTGATCTGTGTGGGACATGATATCTGCATTTGACCTGTGAGGGGCATGATATCTGCATTTGACCTGTGAGGGGCATGATATCTGCATTTGATCTGTGGGGACATGATATCTGCATTTGAGATATCTGCATTTGATCTGTGTGGGGCATGATATCTGCATTTGACCTGTGAGGGGCATGGTATCTGCATTTGATATGTGGGGACATGATATGTGCATTTTACCTGTGAGGGGCATAATATCTGCATTACAATTATTTTTCAGGCAGGCACCCCTGCCCACGGTCATGCCTTGCTGCACTCGCACTGAGAACCCCATTCTTCTGGTTGAGCTGGAGATGGATGCTAGGCTACCTTGGAGAGCTGGGGATGGTTTCTAGGCTGACTGAGGAGCTGGGGATGAGTACTAGGCTGGCTGGGGAGAATGTCTGGCTAGAGATACAAACTTTGGTCTCCAAACCTTGTATCTCTATCCAGACACACTCCCCAGTCAACCTAGCACCCATCCCCAGCCAGTCAGGTACACCCCCCTAGCTCCCCAGCCTGTACCTATCCCAAGTTCCCCAGCCAGCCTTTACCTATCCTTAGCTCCCCAGCCAGCTTAGTACCCATCCCTAGTATAATTGGTTGGCTTAGTGGCCTTTAACAAACGTAATTGTTTTTAAACAATAATAAGGCATACTGCATTAGAGGTGGACAAGCCCGTGAGCGTGGTGGTACGGTACATGACCTACACTTATGGCTCTAGGCCCCGCGTATGACAGTCGCCCCAGGCCCTGCATACTCTAAGGCCGCCTCTGGAGGGGTTTTACCCCTTGAGCACCAGAGCAATTTTCACCTTTCAGCGCTCCTTCCATTCATTCGTCTATAACTTTATCATTACATATCGCAATGAAATGAACTATATCTTGTTTTTTTCGCCACCAATTAGGCTTTCTTTAGGTAGGGCTTTATGCCAAGAATTATTTTATTCTAAATGTGTTTTAATGGGAAAATAGGAAAAAAATGTGGGAAAAAAATAATTATTTTTCAGTTTTTGGCCATTATAGTTTTTAAATAATGCATGCTACTGTAATTAAAATCCATGAAATGTATTTGCCCATTTGTCCCGGTTGTTACACCGTTTAAATTATGTCCCTATCACAATGTTTGGCGCCAATATTTTATTTGGAAATAAAGGTGCATTTTTTTCAGTTTTGCGTCCATCCCTAATTACAAGCGCATAATTTATAAAGTAACAGTGTTATACCCTCTTGATATAAATATTTAAAGAGTTCAGCCCCTAAGGTAACTATTTATGTTTTTTTTTTAATTGTAATTTTTTTTTATTACAAAAAAATAAAATTGGTAACAATTGGGGAGTGTGGGAGTTAATGAGTTAATTTATAATGTAAAATAATGTATTTGTATATGAAAAATGCTTTTGGGTGTAGTTTTACTTTTTGGCCACAAGATGACCACAGTAATTTTTCGTGAATGGGTCCTGTAAGCGTAGGGAGTACGCTTACTCTACGTTCAGTGAGGCTGGGAAACTTTTTTTTTATTTTTCACAATGATCGCGCTGCTTCTAATAGAAGCAGCTGATCATTGCAGGGGAACTTAGGTCAACGAACAGGAACAGTTTTACCCGTTCATTGATCTCCAGGCAAGTGGCCGGCGGCGTGCGGGAGCGCACGAGCGAGCGGGAGCGCGGTAAGCAGCGGTAGTGGCGGGGGTGCGTGTATCTACGCCCCTGGTGGGGAAAGGGTGTCAGAAAGGGCATAGATACACGCACCTGCGTAGAAATTAACACCGATCTAAACATTGACCAATGGCAAAAAGCCACACAGCATGTATCCAAATTCTCCAAATGCAACTCCCATTGGGAAATCCTAAATAAAATACTCTAGAATTAGTACTGCACCCCTGTAAAACTTTTCAAGTTTTGCACGGGAGACATTAATTATTGTTGGAGAAACTGTGGAGAAACAGGCTCTCTATAGCACATTATGTGGCAATGTCCTAAAATAGTACCGGTTAGGTCTCACACATTTACAGAAATCTCCAACTCTATCGGATGGACACTTTTTCCCTCCCCTCAGATAGCCCTCCTACACATTGTTATACAAAACATCCCTCCTAAATCTAGACTATTGGCTACCCATTTACTTTGTGCAACCAGACAAGCCATAGTTTCTAATTGGAAAGACCCTATACCACCTCAAATAAATAATAATATTATAAACCAAGCACACCTCAACTGAGACATGGAACATAGTAAGCAAGGGGGAAATTAATTAACCACTTGAGGACCCCACAAGTGATTCCCCCCCCCCCCCCTTCCTTTCTCCCCACCAACCGAGATCTCTGTTGGTGGGGTCTGATTGCTCCCCAGTGTTTATTTATTTATTTTTATAATTTATTAATTTTTTTTTTTTTTTATAAATTTACCTATTTGATTATTCCCCCCCCCCCCCCAACATCCTCCCTCCCCCCAGTCAGCCAATGATGGTGATCGGCTGTGCTGTCATAGGCTTCAGCCTACGAGAGCCGATCGCTCTCCTGTGCCCCAGGGGGACTGTGCCCAGTACAGCATTGCTGCAGATCGCAGCGCTGTACAATGTTTATAGATGGCGGTTTTGCCGTCTAACAGTCTCTGAGCGGCGATACGCGGAGATACGCGCGCAATGACGCATGGAGCAGTCGGGAACTGGTTAATTAATTATTAATTAATTAATAAGTAAGATACAATATATTATCCCACAAAATATCTCTATCCAGATTAATTCTATCATAGGTATAAAAATGTTGGGATACTTTGTACATCATATATCGATATGGATTGGCGAGCCTGTTAAGTTCTTAAAGTTCTATAGGTTTACCTGAATATTCTTTGTTTACTCATACTGTTCTTTCTTTTTATTATTTCTCGGCATTGGTTATACATATTCAGTTTATCATATTGATTGTATTCCTTGCTCCGCATAATACATAATTGTCTGTAAACTTAATTTCAATAAAATTTGAAGTTTAAAAAAAAAGCGCATGGTGGTATGGGGACTCTCCACGTCCAATGTAATGAGATAACCCTCAGATAGTGGAAGCCTGTTCCTCTTAATAATAATAGAGGAACATAGATGTATGTATGCAGATCTTTACAATATATTTTTTATGCAATATATTTTTTATGGCAATAATAGGGAAGCCCAAGGAGTTTGTCACAGTTTTTGTTATTTTTTGGACATATTAATGGGAAAAGCTTATCTGAGTGTGAGAAAACACGGAAAAGCCGCCGCGTGTGCTCAGGATAAGGTGGCTGATTCCGCGTTTAACATGGCGGATTCCGCGTCCGACGCGGCGGTTTACACGCATAGACCTACATCTGTCCGCATGGCGGAACGCGGAGAAACCGCCGCGTGCTCGGATAGCGGTGCGGCTGGTTCCACGTCCGGCACAGCGGATACATTGCAAAACAGATCTGGTGTGGCTGGGACTGATAGTCCACACAGGTTCAGAAGGACGCGCACGCGCGTTGAGAGGCAGAGCTTTTATGACAGCCAGAAAGGTGTCAGCTGACCAAGCCGGTCAGCTGACAATTTTACCACTTCCCATTGGTCCAGCACTTAGGGGAGGCGCTGGAGAGCGCTAGGGTATATATACTGGATGCTGGTCATTTCTCTGGTGTCTGCCGTTGCGATCACTACGTGGTAGCACTCAGACCTTTTTGCTAATCTGTGTTGTTATTCTCTGTTATACTTCAGACTAGTTCCAGGGTGTTGATGATCAAGGAGCTCACACCCAAGACTAGGGAATTGTATTATCGGTCTGTTATACTTCAGACTAGTTCCAGGGTGTTGACGATCAAGGAACTCACACCAAAGACTGGGGAACTTTATTAATATCCAGTTATACTTCAGACTAGTTCCAGGGTGTTGAGGATCAAGGAACGCACACCCAAGACTAGGGAACTGTATTACCTCTCTGTTATATTTCAGACTAGTTCCAGGGTGTTGATGATCACGGAGCTCACACCTAAAGAATAGGCATTGTTTATATCTGTTATGACTTCCTGCTTTCCTGACCACTCTCTTGATCTCTGAATTGGTACTTCGCTATATCTGATACTCTGTTGCCAAACTCTGCTTGTCCTTGGATTCCGTTTCTGTCTCCTGTCTTTGTACCCGATCTGTCTGTCTGTTGCCGACCTGGCCTGTCCGACCTCGAGAACTCTCTCCCCTGTTGGGAGATAGTTCACAGACCTGTCAGTGACACTTCACCACTGGTGTCACTCACACTCTGGTCCTTCCCACTCACTGTCTGGCTCCGCCCCTTGGGGAGCCTCAGGCCATTGGAAGGAAGCTGTTCTTTAGGCAGTATCTCCTACTGCCTTGCACCCCCTGTACGGGTGCTTTCCTCAAAGTATTACTGGTGCACCAAACACTCATATTACTCAGGTGTCCAGAGGTTAAAGATATATCTGATTATCGGTGATACTGCAGATCATCTATAATCGGGTATATATCTGTATTCTCGGTGATACTGCAGATCACCAGTAATCAGATTCTCTCTGTGTTACACCGATCGTTACACTGAGCTGTCAGAAACTATATTTGTGTTTAATTTAATTTAAAGCGAACCCAAACCAAATATTTTTTTTTAATTTAAAATATTTAGTTGCACCACTCTGACACATACAAAGGTAAATAAACTCTCCTTCAAGCCTTTGAGCATTTCAGTGCATGCTTTTCACCCTTCTCTTTTCATAACTAGGGTTATACAGGTGGTAGCCATTAGCAATTCCTCCTTTGCCGGACACCTCCTACTCCAGCAGTTTGCCGGATTCTGTCCCGGCAATATGAAAGGAAGGGAGGGGTTCCTCCAATAAATGTAAAATATTTTATATATGTCATCATGCAGCTGAACAAAGGCTGCTATTTATTATTATAATTTAGAAAATAGATTTTATTTCTGAAATCTGTATTTTTAATTTGGGTCCACTTTAACAGGATTTTTTTCCCCTTAAAATACATTTCTTAAGAGTCATTTAGATATCTTGTCTGACTCCTTTATTGTTCAGTCTTCGAGGTAAATCTCCTCACCTGTAGTTCTGCATCAATGGAGGAGTTAATAACTGTAGCTGTAGATCTAGATTATTGACTTTTTCAGCAGAGCACTTTTGCAACACAATAAGAATTTAAAAAAAATAAGGTATTTTCTACTGAATTACAAATACATGAAACTTCTCTAAGCTCTCCTGTTTGTTAAAGATTTACACTTGCAGAACGTTACAAAAAATAAGCCAGCCTCATCAAAGCAACAACTAAATGATGATCAGAAAATGGCAGTGAAAACCCCTGTGGAAGACCACCGTTCAACAGCTGCCACTGAATGCCAAACAAGGAATAGCAAACAGCATTGTATTCAGAAACCATCACAAGGTGGGTTTCTTATATTTTTTTTCCAGTATGTTCTCATTAAATGTTTTATGCAACATGCTGTTTTGAAAACCTGTAAAAAAAAAATGGTCCCAAGGCTTACCTTTAGGTAAATGTCTATCTTTTTCATTTTTTTTCCTCACAGGTACACTTTATTCATCAATACACTAATGCACTTCAGGTCTGATGGTATCAAGATGAGGATGATGATATATTAGATCCTGTGACATGTATGCAGTTCAAAGACAGCTGCTTAATCCTGCATAATCAAATTTCAGATCCGCTATAAACTGGGTCAACGTTCATCCGTTACCCGTCCAGAGAGAATGGCTGGTTAGGTGTCAGGTATCTGTGTCTCAATCCTCCACTAGAATACGGCCGTTCCAGCAAGCGGGGAGAGACTAGCGTTCATGAAGCTGCAGGTATCTAGAACTGCAAGCAAATACCAAAGTGCCCGCTGATAGGGTACAGAATCGTGCTGTTCAGAGTGATGTCACTTCGCACAAAGTAATGAATGGCTGACGTTTCAAGGGGTCCGCCCCTCTTCTTCAGAGCTCCAGAGTACGTTGACCCAGTTTATAGCTGATCTGAAATTTGATTATGCAGGATTAAGCAGCCGTCTTTAAACTGCATACATGTCACAGGATCTACTATAGCGGCTGCATCATTTGGATTCAAAGAGACTGCATGCATATACAATCAATCACCAGTGCAATTTTATGGAATTAATACTCTTGCCTCTGATAGACTGGATGCCTCCAGTTTTTTGACAGGAGACTGTAATATATGCAAACAGAGCACTAGCCAAACCATGTTCATGGATTAATACTGGAAGTATATATAATAATAATAATCCGAACATTTGTATAGCGCTTTTCTCCTGTCGGACTCAAAGCGCTCAAGAGCTGCAGCCACTGGGACGCGCTCAGGAGGCCACCCTGCAGTGTTAGGGAGTCTTGCCTTGAACTCCTTACTGAATAGGTACTTGACCTAGCCAGGATTCAAACCCTGGTCTCCCATGTCAAAGGCGGAACCCTTAACCAGTACACTATCCAGCCACTTATCAACAAAGCAATCCATGATCTACACAATGTAAACAAGTAGGCACCAGTAGAGTATAAAAATATATTATTTATTAAAGGACGTATCCCAAAATATAAAAACAACCGTACTGCCAGTTGGCACAGGGGAAGGAAATACAAAAATATGTATATATATTATAATATAATATTATTACATGCTCAGATAGGTAAGTACAAAAGTCACAATCACACTATAAATAAAAAAATGATCTCCAGATCACAATAGATGTCTCAATCAACAATCTATCTCCACAATATAATGGTGTGCAACGGACTACAACTGAACAAACTGAATAATGTATAGGATTGTAAATAGCCGCCTTACCAGCTGTAGCACTGTAACCCCCTGGTCCAGATGGCAGTGTAGACCTCACATGTATCGCACCTGCCATTGTGCTTCTTCGGAGATAAAAGCATAAGAGCAGGGACGCCTTAAATACACCTCATATCCCGCCGCCGCAAGTTGAAGAGGCGTGGCCATACCTCTTCCGCGTCGCCACGTCATGCGTACGTAATGACGGATGACGCAAGCGGTGCTAACCCGAATCCATGACATGCGTACAAGGCGCCGCATGTCATGCGCAATGTGAGTGGAGGGATACAGATGGAAGGCGGCTAGCGTTTATCATCTTGAATAATAATGCTACTGGTGCAACAAAATTAATTAGTAAGGAACAAAAAAGAATTTGTATATTAAATAAATGATTAATAAAATAAGCACCATGGCAGTCAACTTTTATAAATTACTCAAACTATTACCATCTGGATACATATCCATATTACACTGACACCTAGTGGCCAGTGAAGAATGACATTGTAACTCTAGCATAATGGTATGGGCAGACTGAGGACATCTGCTGGCTGCACAAAAGGTAGCCCAATAAAGATTAATAATGCTATTATACATCAATAAGTGATATATTGAGAAAAATCATTGTGAATCATCAATTAAATACAAGAATAGTGTAGATAATAACATTTTTATACACAAGGTTATTATTAAACAAACAAAGGGGGTTATTTATTTCCTTAAGTGTATATGTTACGGCCAGAACCCGAAGTGTGGCCACTTCTAGTTCTGGCCGGCCACTTCGGGTTCTGGCCGGCCAATGTGCGAAGTGGCCGCAGCGCAGCGGCCAATGTTAGAAATGGAATGTTTCCTTTTAATATTAATATAGTTTTCTGGCCGTCTCTGGCCAAATGTAGGAAAACAGTTCATTCATTAAATGAAATGAAGCTGGCAGCTCCGCCTCCTCTCCTCCGCCCCTGCCTCTCTCTCTCTCTTCTTCGGGCAGCCGGCGGGGACACGCGTGTCCCCGAGAGTCGTTCGTGGCGCCAGGAAAGCAGAGCGGGGAGGCTGCAGACATTGCTTCTGCCAGCACCCGCTCTGCAGGGACGAACGACAGGATTGCCTGCCGCGACGAACGACTCTCGGGGGACACGCATGTCCCCCGCTGCCAGTATCGGGGAGAAGAGAGAGAGGCAGGGGCGGAGGAGAGGAGGCGGAGCAGAAGCCGGGCGGCTTCATCCTTCTACATTGCCGCCAGCTTCATTTCATTCAATGAACGAACAGTTTTGCTACATTTGGCCAGAGACGGCCGGAAAACTACATTAATAATAAAAGGAAACATTCCATTTCTAACATTGGCCGCTGTGCTGCGGCCACTTCGCACATTGGCCGGCCAGAACCCGAAGTGGCCGGCCAGAACTAGAAGTGGCCACACTTCGGGTTCTGGCCGTAACATATATAAAAAATACAATAAAAACTTGATCCCATGTGGTCGTTGTTTTCTTCAAAGGTGAGTAGATAAAGTGCCGAAGATGCTCCGTGAAATAAAGTGACCATGCAATATAGAGAAGCCACAATCTAAAATGTCAAACAATCAAAATAAATTAATAACCTGCTGTGATGTATGCTTTTTTATTCTTGCAAAATGTATTTTTTTTTCCTGCGATCTGCATGTTGTCTTGTGTTGATTTTAGCTTGCTGGGGTGAGGTGGAGTTTCTATTGTTCTACTGTCTGCTAGCAGACTTGTCCTTATCTGCTCATGTTTACCAATAGACAATGGTCTGACTCCTTTCTGCTGGACCACACAGCTCCTGGAGGAGGGGATTATCTGTATCTACTGAATAGTCTGGGAGCAAGGTGGCCACAGGTAGACAATATAAGGTCAGGTACTTGGGGCTGTTGGAGTGAGTCAGTGATGGAAACAGCAAGCTGTGGCACTTGTTCTCTAAACCCTTGGAACCAGTAGTTATGGGATTGAAGAAGCTTCCTGAAGCATTGCATTGCCTGCATATTTAATACTGGACTAATTGCCTGGACTTTCTCCTTGGACTTCTTGTAACGTATGGAGTTATCTGTGGACACTACATATGCCTGTAGTTCTGCTTATGCTGCTGTTTTCTCAGCTATGCTGCTGTTTTCTCAGCTCTGTTTTGCTGGAATGTCGAGGTTGCAGAAATCCAAGTCGTTTTGGTGGAATAATAAAACACCTGAATCCTTTCCATATTAGCCTTTGCCAGTGTCCTATGTTATATATCATCACATCTGGTGGCAAGCGGTGGGAACCAGGACGCTGGTACTGCTAGAAGATGGAGGATACACTACTTGAACTACGCTTGGGAACACTTCGTAAACTGTGCAGGAATCGTGGCCTGAACCCTGAAGGACTGAAGAAAGCAGCAATGGTTGAGCTGTTACTGGAATCAGCTCAGAACCTCAATGAGAACCAGGATATTGTGAGTTTTTTGGCAGAGAGAGTTGATGGAACTGAATGTTTAACACAGAATAATTCAGAACTCCTGCAGGAGGAACAGCCAAGAGGCCTTGCCACTTCTGATATGTATGAAAACCTTTCGCGACTAGTCAGTGACTTGACAATTCGTCAACAAGGAGCATCAGCTCAGAGCCAAACATCGGAACAGCTTTGGGATATTACTAAGCTGTATACATTGTTTCCCATGTTCGATGAAGGTAAGGAGGAGATCGATGCATATCTACAAACATTTGAACTGTTATGTGAAACCCATGCTGTGCCAGTCCTTGAATGACATCGCATCCTTTTGGGAAAACTTACTGGCCGGGCCAGTGAAACATTTAGGTCACTGCCTCTTTCTGAGAGAATTAATTATCCTGAGGTGAAATGAGTCCTTCTAGCTCGTTATACTAAGACACCAGAGATTTATCGGCAGTCCTTCCAGAGTTTAACTAAATTATCACAGGATTCCCACACAGAGTTTGGGATGAAATTAGTCCAGGTCTTTAATCAATGGATTCAGGGTAGTGGGGTACAATCTATGGAGAACTTGAAGGAACTGTTTCTTAAGAAGCAATTTCTAAATACCTGTGCCCCCGACGTAAAACGTTGGGTTCTGGATCGGAATCCTAAGTCTATAAAGGAGGCTACACATTGGGCTGACCAGTTTGTAGAGATTCAAGCACAGATTCCGATAGTCGTTCCATCCTGCCCCAGAGCAAGACCTGCAGAACCCTCAAGAACTGCGGTAAGTGGAGGTCAAAATCATCCTGTCTTCACCTCAAATTCTCCCAGTCAAAAGTTGTGTTTTGGCTGTGGATCGCATGCTCACCTTGTGGCAGCATGTCCTCAAACCACCACAGACAAGAAAGCTGCCAAATATGCTCAGCATGCTAGTGGGAGAAATGTCATGGTCGTTTCCTCAGATATTTCCCCAAACTTCAGTACCACCGTGGAGAGAGAGGATGCCGTGGGGATTAATTGCATTAGTTTGTCAAGTGGTGTATTGACTGGTGCCATGTCTGGAATGGAAAGGTCTGATAAAGTCCACAGGGCAGGATCCAAGGTCTATGTTGGAAACTTGGGAAACTGGGGCAACGAGTGGGAGTTGGGACAGGCGGTTGGCCGCTATGGACCTGTACATCATGTTTGGGTTGCAAGAAGTCCACCCGGGTTTGGTTTTGTAGACTTTGAGAGTCCAGCAGATGCAGAAAGGGCTGTAGCTGGACTGAATGGACAGATCATGTGCGGACGTCGTGTAAAAGTTAAACTGGCACGAACAAAGACCAGAAAAGTGAACTATGAACTCCCACCTAGACTAAGGAGTAATTATGCACATTTAACATGTACCTGTACCCCAGCTTCACCCAATTAAGGGTTCACCTGGGGGTACATGGAAGTATGGGGGGAGGAATGTGATGTATTCTTTTTTATTCTTGCAAAATGTATTTTTTTTCCTGCATAGAGTGCTTGCTGTGATCTGCATGTTGTCTTGTGTTGATTTTAGCTTGCTGGGGTGAGGTGGAGTGTCTATTGTTCTACTGTCTGCTAGCAGACTTGTCCTTATCTGCTCATGTTTACCAATAGACAATGGTCTGACTCCTTTCTGCTGGACCACACAGCTCCTGGAGGAGGGGATTATCTGTATCTACTGAATAGTCTGGGAGCAAGGTGGCCACAGGTAGACATGATCCTGGATCTGCAATATAAGGTCAGGTACTTGGGGCTGTTGGAGTGAGTCAGTGATGGAAACAGCAAGCTGTGGCACTTGTTCTCTAAACCCTTGGAACCAGTAGTTATGGGATTGAAGAAGCTTCCTGAAGCATTGCATTGCCTGCATATGGAATACTGGACTAATTGCCTGGACTTTCTCCTTGGACTTCTTGTAACATATGGAGTTATCTGTGGACACTACATATGCCTGTAGTTCTGCTTATGCTGCTGTTTTCTCAGCTCTGTTTTGCTGGAATGTCGAGGTTGCAGAAATCCAAGTCGTTTTGGTGGAATAATAAAACACCTGAATCCTTTCCATATTAGCCTTTGCCAGTGTCCTATGTTATATATCATCACACCTGCCCTAATAACAAACAAGCTCTAACCAACCCTCAACCAATACGTAACACACCTAAACGCCAACATTGCCCATACTTACTGGGGGCAAGGAAGGTACAATGCACACTCTTAAAATCTTAAAATACTAACCGTTTTTGTGCTGAAAAGTGGACCAATTCCATAAAGCTAATACGCTAGTGATCCCTACTTACTAAGGACACACCAGAGTATATACATGTCCCAATAAAGTGCACAGGTGCTCTGTGCAAGTGCAATATGTGTGACAACACAATATGTCGTACTTACAAAGACCAACCCCTAATAAATATCAATCCTAGACATGTGATAGTGACACAATCAGTGATAATGTGAGATATCACAATAAATAAATATACTCACACAAGACTCTAAAAAGTGTATGAATCAATCAATTGAGGTGTGTTAAGTGGCGGTCAAAAGGACTACCATCTATACATATATATAAAAGTATATTCTAATCCCATGGTTCCAGTGGATATTCTCACAACAATAGCCAGCGAATGACAGAAAGATAAAGCATTAGTTGGTACAAGCAACATACAGAATTACCACCGTAAAATTCATAAGTTACGTCCCTCTGCCCTATTGTGGCAAGAAACAAGCAAAACTCGAGTCCTCATTGAGTCCCATCCAGTGGCATAGCTAAGGAGCTTTGGGCCCCGATGCAAGTTTTACATGGGGCCCCCCAAGCACTCTATACATATATACTTTCCATATTAGCCTTTGCCAGTGTCCTATGTTATATATCATCACACCTGCCCTAATAACAAACAAGCTCTAACCAACCCTCAACCAATACGTAACACACCTAAACGCCAACATTGCCCATACTTACTGGGGGCAAGGAAGGTACAATGCACACTCTTAAAATCTTAAAATACTAACCGTTTTTGTGCTGAAAAGTGGACCAATTCCATAAAGCACTCTATACATACACAATTGATACGGCACACCAAAACCTGCCAATGGCAACTACAGTGTCAGAGGTGCAAGAAGGGGATGGGGAACAGCTTGTTAATGATTACCACTATTCAAAGTATCTATAGAAGTGATTATTATGAGCACAGTACCAATAGAGAGCTAATACTGTAGTTAAGGGAGGGCCCCTCAGGGCCCCTCTGGCCCAAGGGCCCCGATGCGGTCGCTACCTCTGCTCCCCCTATTGCTACGCCCCTGGTCCCATCGGACTCCTGGTTTGCATCCTATAGATCCAGCGCAATTCAGCCCTTAATAATTTATTCACGATGTCACCACCCCTCATATTCATCCTGATTGTCTCCAAACCACAGAATAGCCAATCAGCAAGAGAGCCACCATGTACATTAAGAGCATGTGTGGCCAATGTTGTTAGAGTTTTGCCTCACTCTCTATCCCTTGCGGCTAGCCTCACCACTGAACAGTGTTTTTGAAGTCGAATTTTTAAGGCATTTTTCGTTTGCCCTATATATTGCCAGCCACATGGACACTGTAGCATATATACTACTGCACGAGTTTTACAGTTAATAAAGTTATTGATATAGAAACTTTTCCCAGTGTGCCGATTGACCACTCTCTTGGTCCTCCTCATATTGTTACATATATTGCACATTCCGCAAGGATAACTACCTTTAATTGTGACATCAGTAGTCGCCCTCTCATAGTGGCTGTGGCACAGCATATTTTTCAATGTCGGTGCCCTTTGTGCTGTCAGGCTTGGATGATCTGTAAGAAATGGGCTAATATCATTATCCATTTTCAAGATGTTCCAATATCTTCCAATAATCTGATGTAATTCCTGCCATTCCGTATTATAAGGTGTTATTAGTCTAATCTTTCCATCTCTATTCCTTTTCTTAGGTTGTAGTAATGCTGTACGTGGGGTGGCTCTGGCTCTTCTAATGGCTCTTTCAATATGTTTTCTGGGGTAACCCCTCACTCTAAACCTCTTTCTCAAGTCTGTTGCTACCAATTCAAAATCTCCATTATCCGAACAGTTTCTGCGTAATCGCACATACCGTTGGTATGTTACGTTTAACTGATTCCATGTGATGTGATTGATATTGTAATAGACTATTGACGGCAGTAGACTTGCGAAAAACAGTGGTGGAGAGCTTCCCACTCAAATTCTTTCTGATTCTGAGGTCCAAAAGTTCTACCTCTTTGTCACTGATATTGTACGTCAAAAAAATCCCAAGGTCGTTCTGGTTAAGTGTCTCAAAAAATGAGACACATTTCTCCTGGGGTCCTTGCCAAATGATGAACAAATCATCGATAAATCTGAACCACCCCAAAATATAGGAGTGGAACGTCTCCATCGAATCCGACCATACACACTCGTGCTCCCACCAGCCAAGGAACAGGTTGGCAACCGAGGGCGCGCATTTCGCGCCCATGGCCACCCCCCTGACCTGTAGGTAGTAGCGTGAATCAAATATAAAAGCATTGTGTGTGAGCACAAACTCCAACAAAGCGAGTATGAATAATCTCTGAGTCTCTGGAATATTGCCCATCTCCAAAAAGTATTTGGTTGCTCTTATACCATCCTCATGTCTAATGTTGGAGTAGAGAGATTCTATGTCACATGTGACCAACAAGGAATCCTCTGGAATGGTTAAGCAATCGATACGATTAAGTAAATCACCCGTGTCTCGAATATAGGAATCTAGGGACACCACAAATGGCTGGAGGTAGTGATCTATAAATTGGCAGGCCCTTTCGGTCAGGCCACCAATGCCTGAAATTATGGGCCGGCCAGGGGGCTTCTGAAGGTTTTTATGTACTTTAGGTAACATATAGAATGTCGCCATAATTGGTTTCTCTTTCCATAAAAAGCCAAATTCTTTATCAGTAATGACTCCTTCATGTTTTGCAGTGTCCAATATGTCCCTAAGTTGTCTCTGAAACCTTTCCATCGGGTTACTATATAATTTGCGATAAAAATTCGGGTTGTCTAATGAGCCTCTTCCAGGTATAGCTCCAGGGGCCAAATAACAACATTGCCCCCCTTGTCAGCTTCTTTAATAAGTATGTCCTTTCTAGATTTCAGAGATCTAATCGCTTGTCGTTCCTCTCGTGTTAAATTATCTGCAGTTATTCTTTGTCTCTTACCTATCTTACATAGAACTTTGCACACCAATTTGAAGAAGATCTTAACCTCAGTACTAAAATAAGGTAAAAATTTAGAAGGAGGTCTAAAATTTGTGCTACTCACCTGTTCCTCATCTTCATTTAGAAGATCCAAAAGATCCTCAAAGACCTGTTGATCATTAAAGTCCAATCCGTGATCCAGTATATCCTGGTCCCGTGCCAACTGGCAACTGTGCCAACTGGCAGTACAGTTGTTTTTATATTTTGGGATACGTCCTTTAATAATTAATATATTTTTTACTCTACTGGTGCCTACTTGTTTACATTGTGTAGATCATGGATTGCTTTGTTGATTTTGACAGGAGACTGTCTTAATAGTGATTGAATCAACAGTGAAAAAAATGAGCTTTCCATCATTTTTATTTTTTATAATTTTTAAGTTTTGAACTAGCGCATGTCTTTGTTTTGGGCCCAACATTTTCTCGTTTTATTTAACCCTTACAACTTGTATATCCCGCATATCGGGACATGGAGAAATTGCCGGTGCGCTCGCATGTCCTGCTATGCGGGACATAATTTTAGCAGCGGTTTGTGGCGCATCAGGTCAGCCAAAAGCCCCCGATCTCTCTCCCCATAGCTTGTGGGCATGTAAGATTACATGTCCACACAGGTTGTACCCCCCTGCCCGAAACCGGAAGTGCGCGATCAGCGCAACCAGGAAGTGGCAAACGCAATGAAATTTCATTGCATTTGTCTTATAGCATTTTTGCAGAATTCTAGATTTTTCATTAATGATCCCTTGCTGATTATTTATTGCAGATTACAGGCATATTACATTGCAAATTTCTTGCAGATTGCTTGCAAAGTTGCATATCAGAATCAATGGCATCCTATGCAATGGACGTGGAGGAGAGTGTAAATAGGAGCCAGTATTTTATTGCTAATATGCCCAATTGAAATACCAAAGATTGCATTGTGTGTAGGGACAGTAAGACACGGGGTGGCGGGCATAAAACCACCTATTATTGCGAAACTTGCTCACGCAGGCCAGGATTACACCCAGGAAACGGTTTTACAATTTACCCTACTTTGGCTTTCTCCTCTGCTATCAGCCAATAGAAGATGCCACACTGTCCAAATAAGGTATCAAATTAAACGTTATAATGTGTTCCTTAAAATAAGATACACCATGTTACTGTGTTAAAATGGGAGAGAGAGTAAGAGGAAGAGTGCATTTCTGTAGAACAAAACTCCGAGCAGAAATGACTCCCTTTAGGAAAGAACTCAGAGTGGAAAGGGTTAATATTCATTCACTGCAGTGAATTGTATGTGTGTAGGTAACACATGCATGTTAATTATAGATGGTTTAAAAGGGTTAAGGACCCAGGAGACACATGGTGCTCGTTGTTTTAACAATAAAGAAGTTTTAATACTTTGCAAATAGCGCTGTGGATTACATTTTATTATAAGCACTTATTCAGTAATACAAGGATACTGTTATCCATCCATCTGCTGACAGGCCTCACAGGCGGAGGTGTTTGACAAACAATTTTGATGTTTTTATTGAATATTATGTCAGAGTTTTACACTGCTTTAAGTTGAGTGTTGCTTGCAAATGTTCACCAAAGTAATTATTGCATAGAAAATGCTAGTTTACATTTTGAGAAAATTTAAAGAGAAACTAGTAGCCATAATATGCCCCCCACTAAAAATACCACATACAGTATGTAAGTAGATGAATACTTGCTCTACTTACATAACAGATGTATTGCACTGTCCATGATTTGGATTTTAGTGATCTTTCCATTTTAGTAATGATAATCCAGGTCCTGGCAGTGGCCATCTTGTGTGCTCTGGCTAGATTCCTGACCCCCCTCCCCGCATCCCCCTCCTCCTTGCACTGATTCTGAGCACAGCGGAGAGGAATAAATGCAGCAGGCACAGACTCCCCTACTAATGGATCCAAGTACTGCCGTTCCCATTTATTCTCTGCACTACCGCTGGTGGTAGTGCAGAGCATATATAAGGGAACTGCAGCTCCTGGAACCATTATTAGGTGAGTCTGTGTGTGCCACCTTTATCCTTCCCCCAATGTGCAGTGTGGGGAGGAGGGGAAAGGCGGCAGATGTGGCAGGAATGCGGAGAGGGGGACATGACACTGCATAGGAGGAGGGCCGAGCACAGTGACAGGAGACAACCTGTTGCCCCTTTTTCTGCGCCCTAGCAGCCACTGTGACCACCACAGTGAAGGGGAGACTAGGCGGCCAGTCAGAGAGAGGTGAGTGACAAAGGCATCTGCCAATCAGAATGATTCAGCATGCCATGTCACTTTTGCATCTGTGTACGAAGTCAGAGCACGGGGTCATGGGGAGAGAAAACCTATTTGGAAAAAAAAGTAAGATTGATTTTAAACTTTTGAATTGCCTGGTTAGCATCCTTTTTACCCATATAATTTCCTGCAATAGAGAATTGTTTTTTGTATTTTAAGCTTAACAGTTACTGTTTAACAAAAACAGCTTGTATTTTCGTGTTTAGCGGCGGGCCGTGGAAGCGCGGTAATTGAAATCTACGTCCTGGCAGGAATAAGCAGCCACATAGATTTCAATTACTGCGGTGTGGAAGCAGTTAAAGTGGACCTGAACTCAGAACGCCCTCTCTGCTCTAAAAGATACACAACACCAGAATAACTTTTAAACAAAAACATTTCTTGGTTACAGCTGATACAAATCTTAAAATAAATCTGCACACTGTTTCTACTTCCTGATTCATGAAAGCAGACATATTGTTAACAGCCTGTGCTTTCACATGAGCTTATCTGCCATCCCTGCCGTGGCCGTCATGTGACAGAGGGCAGAAATCAAATTACAACTTCTGATTCGACACAAATAAGGGGGAATTAAGCATGCTAAACTCTTTAAATACATTAATGGTGCATTTGTCTATGCTTTCCTTCCGTCCTGTGCAAGAGTTCAGGTCCACTTTAAAGTGAATGGAAACCCGTTTGTAAAAAAAAAAAAAGTCAGATACTCACCTAAGGAGAGGGAGGCTCTGGGTCCCATAGAGCATTCCCTCTCCTCTCCCAATCCCCTCTGTCGCGCTGGCTCCCCCCGTAGCGGTATTCGACCGTTTAGATCAAATACCACTGTTCCCTTGCCGAAGGGAGGCTTCGGAAATGCTTGGGGAGTCCGAGTCTACACTGCGCACGCCCTCTATGACGCACTCGCGCGTGCGCAGTGTGGAGCCGCCTGTCTTCGGGAGGACTCGGCTCCCGAAGACTTCCGAAGTCCCCTCGGTGGCGGATGCAAATGGGGGAGCCAGCGCAGCACGGGGGCATCGGGATAGGAGAGGGAAGGCTCATTAGGAACGAGCCTTCCCTCTCCTTAGGTGAGTATCTGCCTTTTTTTTTTTTTTTTTGCAAATTGGGTTCCCATTAGCTTTAACCACCCTGGCGTTCTGATAAGATCGCCAGGGAGGCTGCGGGAGGGTTTTTTTTAAATTAAAAAAAAACTATTTCATGCAGCCAACTGAAAGTTGGCTGCATGAAAGCCCACTAGAGGGCGCTCCGGAGGCGTTCTTCCGATCGCCTCCGGCGCCCAGAATAAACAAGGAAGGCCGCAATGAGTGGCCTTCCTTGTTTTGCTTACACCGTCGCCATAGCGACGAGCGGAGTGACGTCATGGACGTCAGCCGACGTCCTGACGTCAGACGCCTCCGATCCAGCCCTTAGCGCTGGCCGGAACTTTTTGTTCCGGCTACGCTGGGCTCAGGTGGCTGGGGGGACCCTCTTTCGCCGCTGCTCGCGGCGGATCGCCGCAGAGCGGCGGCGATCGGGCAGCACACGCGGCTGGCAAAGTGCCGGCTGCGTGTGCTGCTCTTTATTTGGTGCAAATCGGCCCAGCAGGGCCTGAGCGGCAGCCTCCGGCGGTGATGGACGAGCTGAGCTCGTCCATACCGCCCGGCTGGTTAAGAAAGGCACAGCCACAGCAGGGAGTCCCATTAGCAACTTCTATGGTATATCTTCTAAACAGAATAAGATCTGATCATATCTATGCACTTTATAAATGATCTTACCTTATCTGTATGTATGGATCACTATTGGGGAGTTCAAATGACTGAATTTAACACCACATGCTCCAGATTTTCCATTTATCATCAGCATTCTCTTTTTTTTACATTACCTTACAGAATCAATTGAGGATCCATTCTCACAGGTGAGAAGTGCATCATGTAGTCCACATGCCCTTTAAGGCAAGCAGGTAGGGACTTGGGAATGAGTCATTTTGTCTATTTATTCTAAATTGGTTGTGGGCAGATATCTGAAGCCCTTCTCAAGTTAATTAACCACATAACGACTGCCTACAGCCGATGGGCGGCAGCAAAGGCTGGGCCTAAACGACCGCAATACGGCCATCGGCGGCGGGTCGTTACGTGGCTGCTGGCTGGGGATCGCGTGCTGTTATGCGCGCGCATCCTCCGGCAATAGGCTCCGCCCACCCGCAACGTCAACCCGCCGGCATAGGAAGCGTATAATACGCTTTGTAATGTATACAAAGCGTATTATACAGGCTGCCTCCTGCCCTGGTGGTCCCAGTGATCGAGGGACCACCAAGGCAGGCTGCAGCCGTCACTGTCTGCACCTAAGCACACTGATCTACCCCCCCCCCCCTGCCCTCTGATCGCCCACAGCACTCCTCAGACCCCCCCCCCCCCTTGCCCACCCCCCAGACCCATGTTTGCACCCAATCACCCATCAATCACTCCCTGTCACTATCTGTCTGCGCTATTTTTCTCATTAGGTCCTAATCTGCCCCCTGGGGGCTCCTGATCACCCACACACACACACCCTCAGATCCTTCCCAGACCCGCCCCCCTGTGTACTGTATACATCTATTTTCCCCACTAATCACCTGTCAATCACCCATCAATCACCCCCTGTCACTAACACTGCCCCCTAGGGGCTCTTAATCACCCCCCCACACCCTCAGATTCTCCCCAGACTCCCCCCCCATGTACTGTATACATCTATTCTCCCTACTAATCACCTATCAATCACCCCCTGTCACTAAAACCCATCAGATCAGACCCTAACCTGCCCTTTGTGGGCACCTGATCACCCGCCCGCACCCTCAGATCGCCCGCAGACCGCCCTCAGATCGCCTCCAAAGTGCATTGTTTACATCTGTTCTCCCCTCTAATCACCCACTAATCACCCATCAATCACCCCATCACCACCTGTCACTGCTACCCATCAGATCAGAGCCTAATCTGCCCCTTTCGGGCACCCAATCACCTGCCCACACTCTCAGATTGCCCTCAGACCCCCTTTTCAATTTGCCAGTGCATTGCTTGCATATATTCTCCGCTGTAATCACCTACTGATCACCTATCAATCACCCCGTCACCCCCTGTCACTACCTGTCACTGCTACCCATCAGATCAGACCCTCATCTGCCCCTTTACGGGCACCCAATCACCCGCCCACACCCTCGGATCGCCCTCAGACCCCCTCCCCTTGATCACCTCCCCAGTGCATTGCTTGCATCTATTCCCCCCTCTAATCACACCCTGAGACACCCATCAATCACCTCCTGTCACCCCCTAGCACTCCTATCTATCAGATCAGGCCCTAATCTGCCCCCTGTGGGCTTCTGATCACCCGGCCCACCGCAGTGACAGAATTTTTTTTTCTGATCACTGCTGGTCTTTACAACTTAAATGTCGCTGAGACCAACTGTTATGCCACACAATACGCAACCGCCAATCCAAGAAGCTACCATGCCCAGCCTTTTCGGTGGAAACCACTCCAAGTTTCCGAATGTAACATTTTTTTGGGCCTTCTCCTTAACATGGGTCTAGTCAAAAATAATGTATTGCGGTCTTATTGGTCTACGCACCCAGTACATCACATGCCCATGTTCTCTGCTGCCATGTCCAGGTCACGATTTGAGAACATCCTGCACTTCAGTGCCAATACAACCTGTCATCTAAGAGGCCACCTTGCTTATGACCGGTTCCACAAAATTCGGCCCCTCATAGACCACCTGTCATCAAAATTTGCAGAAGCTTATATCCCTGAACAGGCATTTTGAGGCATTTGGTTTCCAGACTACTCCTCACGGTTTTGGGCCCCTAAAATGCCAGGGCAGTATAGGAACCCCACCAAGTGACCCCATTTTAGAAAGAAGACACCCCAAGGTATTCTGTTAGGAGTATGGTGAGTTCATAGAAGATTTTATTTTTTGTCACAAGTTAGTGGAATATGACACTTTGTGCAAAAAAAAAAAAAAAAAAAAACAATAAAAATCAATTTCTGCTAACTTGTGACAAAAAATAAAATCTTCTATGAACTCACCATACTCCTAACGGAATACCTTCGGGTGTCTTCTTTCTAAAATGGGGTCACTTGTGGGGCTCCTATACTGCCCTGGTATTTTAGGGGCCCTAAATCGTGAGGAGTAGTCTAGAAACCAAATGCCTCAAAATGACCTGTGAAGGGGGGCGTGACTTCCGCTCAACCAGGACGGACGCATAGAGGGAGAGCTCCGTGACCAGCCTATACTCACCGGCACATAGCGATGGTGCATCAAGCCACTCAACCCTCAGACACGGAGGATATGTCATTAGAGGTGGATGGCACTAAGAAGCGGAAGAAGAGGCAGCCCAAACTGCAGAAATTAATGGACTACTTCGCCGAGAAAACAAAGCGCTCCACAAACAAAGATGGCACCCGCGCGCAGCTAAGAGACCCGAGCAACCTGCAAGCGACCACATAACAGGTACTGCTCCTAACACTGGCCCCTTGGAGGATTCCTCCTCCTCCTCAGACCGCTCTCCAGAATCTCGGAGTCTGGCTAAAACAAACAGCGCACCACGCTTGAAGAAGCACAGGCAGGCCCTGCAGAACTCGGAGCAGCACAATCTGATACTATTGCAGCCTCCATTGAGGCGTTCCCGGCCTCAGAACATGCGGCCTTGCAAAGCTGCATCAAGGAGATCTTGCTCTCCTTTAAGTCCTCCCTATTAAGTGACATTGCCCTAATGAACAAAGCACTGCAAGCAGAAATCGCTGAATTGGGAGAGAGAGTGGACACAGTAGAGCGCAGAGCAGCACTAATCTCTACAGAGTATAACAAAATGGTGGCCGTGGCACAATTAAATACAGATGACATACAATGGCTGAAGAATAAAGCTGCGGATATGGAGGACAGATCGCGCAGGAACAACCTCAAATTCAGAGGTATTCCAGAAAGGATCACAGCAAATGATGAAATAAAGATTATATCTTACAACTAACAAAAGCTGCGCTCCCTGCTACTAAAGAGGTAGAATTAGCGATAGACAGAGCTCACAGGCTCCCAAAGCCTAGCTTCCTCCCAGACTCCACTCCCAGGGACGTTATCGTAAGATATGTGTTCTTCCAAACTAAAGATGACTTGATGAAAGTGGCCAGACATCCTAACAAACTTCCAGACCCGTATAGTAACATCCAACTGTTCGCTGACTTATCTCAAGCCACGCTTCAAAAGCGAAGAGAACTACAACAATTCACCAAAGCCCTCAGAGAGCACCAAATCATATATAAATGGGGTTTCCCCACCAAGATACTCTTCAAAATCAATAATAAGCTTTACTCCATTACATCAACAATAGAAGGCACGGCAACGCTAAAAGCCCTGAATATACCTATTCCCCCGTTGCCACAATGACAGGCATACAAATCAACCACCGTGAAGCTTCCAATTGAATGGCGTCAAACAAATCGATGAAGGCTGGTATGGTGTTCCTTTCTATGTGATCAATACTGACTTTCTGAACTGGTTATGTTTTTAAAGCGAAGTCGCACTTTTTTTCTTTGCTCAATGGTTTCTCTTATATTTCTTATACGGTTAATAAGTGAGTTGAGCAAATATTCTTTCCCCCCACCATTGGTGAACCTATGGACAATTGTATCACCACCTAACTACTATTATGATAACCGCAACTTATGCTTATCTTTGCAAACCTTATGTTGGCAAAGTTGCTCGTTTTCTCTTTCTCTTTCTGTTGTTTTATATTATGTAAGTAATGTGTCAAGGAGGTTACTGCATCTCAGGTCAAATTCCGTTACTCCACAAATACAATGGGTGATGTTCTCCCAAAGATGGCAGAAGGAATACCATGTATTACTCCCCTATAGGTACTCTACTCACTGTAGCATATCAACGAGCATAAGCATAGCAACGAAATATAATGACCCTTAACATTGTCTCTATTAACACCAGAGGGATTAACAGTGCATTTAAGAGGAGAGTGATGTGGAAGGAAGTAGAACAAAGACGGGAACATATTGCTTGCGCAAGAAACCCATTTGCTTCAAAAAGATATCCACTATTGCTCAAACCCTATGTTCCCTACTCTGATTCACAGCACCTTCTCCAAAAAAAAGAGGGGTATGCATAGGCTTCCATAGGGATCTTGATATACTGACAGAAAACACAATAATCGACCCACAAGGCCGGTATATTATTTTCATAGGGAAGATAAACCAAATGGAAATCACTTTAGTGAATGTATACTGCCCTAACTCAGCCCAAAAAGCTTTCCTCCAAAAATTATTGAATAAAATTTAAGAAAATTCAAAAAGGTGTGTTACTACTTGGAGGGGACATGAACTCTATAATATCTGAATTAGACTCATCCACCAAAGACCCTAAAACCCCTTCCATACAATCTCTTCTTAACTGTAATGATCTTTTTGATCCGTGGAGGATTTTGAATGGCACGCAAAGGGATTACACATTTTACTCGTCAGTCCATGGCTCGTAATCTAGAATAGATTTCTTTTTGGTGGATAGAAGTTTGCTAAGCAAGTTGTATTCTCAGACATTGGAAATATTCTTTGGTCAGACCACGGCCCAATACAGATAAAAATAGCAGCTTTCCCCCCTAAATCTCCAAGCCGACAATGGAGACTCAATAACTCCTTACTCTCAGACCCAGAAGACATTTCTTATCTAAACAAAGAAATAATTGATTTCTTTAAGATCAACCAAACAGAGGAAACCAATATTTCCATGGTCTGGGCCTCTCATAAAGCGTTTATCAGAGGCCTACTGATCAAGTTAGGCGCATTCAAAAAAAAAAAAAAAGTGGCAGAATACAACGAAATTCTAGACAATATCAAAATATTAGAAAAAAACCATAAGCAAACTTTAAATCATGAAACAGGGAAAAAAACTTTTTTTTCCCTCAGACTTAAAGCAAAGAATCTCCTATCCAAGGAGTTTTACCTATTACTACAAAAAAATAAACTATCTCATTATGCATATTCCAACAAAGCAGGGAAAAAATTAGCCAATGCTATTAAAAGCAAACTTAGCAAAACCAGAATTCCCTCAATCATTCACCCTGTTTCCGGGGAGAGGGTGACGGACCCCACAAACATTGCTTTTAGAGATTTCTATAACCAATTGTATAACCTCCAGAATGACCACCACACTGTCCAACCAGATCCCCTCTCAATCTCAACCTTCCTCGATTCAATTAACCTCCCTACGTTAACAATAGATCAACTAGAGGCTCTAATTAGCCCCTTTTCCGCGGAAGAAATCATCTCTACTATACTACGCCTCCAAAATAATAAGGCCCCAGGTCCAGATGGCCTGACGAATGAGTACCTTAAAACTTTTTACCCCACATTAGTCCCAATTATGCAAAACCTATTTAACAGTTTCACCAACTCAAACCCTATTCTCCCAGAATTTTTATCCGCTAATATCTCTATCATACCAAAACCTGGAAAGAACCCAGAATTAACGGCCAACTATCGTCCAATATCGTTGCTCAATGTGGACATCAAACTCTACTCTAAATTGCTAGCCTCTAGAATAATGAAAATATCCCCATTTATCCTAGCAAACGACCAAGTGGGATTCACTCCAGGCCGCCAAGCGACAGATGGCACCAGAAGGATGATTAACATCATCAAACACATAGAACTCTTCTGGAAGGCCTTCTCTGCTCCTCTCCTTGGATGTGGAGAAGGCCTTCGACAGAGTGCATTGGGGGTTTTTAGAAGCAGTACTCGATAAATTCAGATTTCATGGAAGAATAAAAAATGCCATTCTGTCACTTTACACCTCCCCATCAGCAAAGGTAAATGCAGCAGGTTTTCTATCAAGCAGCTTCAATATAACTAATGGGACCCGACAGGGTTGCCCCCTGTCACCAGTCGTCTTTACATTAATTATGGAAGCAGTAGCGGAGAAACTAAGAAGAAACCCAGCTATCAAAGGAACCACAGTAGGCGCAGATACATTTCTAATAAGCATGTTTGCGGATGATGTCATCCTCTCCCTGGAAGATCCTATTAATTCACTTCAGTCAACTATAGAAGTATTACAGGAATTCTCTGAAGTCTCACTATATAAACTTAATCAATCTAAGTCAATCCTAATGGGGTTAAACTTACCAGCCTTGGTTAAGAAACACATTAGCTCTAAATTTCCATTTTCATGGTCTGAGAGATCAATACAGTATCTGGGAATACAACTTGCTGCAAACTCTCGGAATCTATTCCAACTCCACTATATCCCACTGCTAGCAAAAATTAAAAGCGATTGCACTAGAATAGCTAAAAATATGCTGTCCTGGACGGGCAGAATTGCTGCACTGAAGATGTTTATAATCCCCCAAATACTTTACCTTTTTAGAACAGTACAGATACCAGTGAAGAAAAGTTTTTTTATAGAAATCACAAAGATAATTAATAACTTTATATGGCAAAACCTAGGCTATCTAAAAAGACCCTGACGACACCGAAAAAAAAGGGGGGCATTGGAGCCCCTTGCATATGGGCCTACTATTTAGTAGCCAATTTAGAACCTCTAAAGTTTTGGTGGAATAATAACCAACAAAAAACGTGGGTTAAAATTGAAACCAAAAGCATTGCTAGCCATCCAAGGGAAATACTAACAGCCATGGCCTTAGGCCACAAACCTACGCCCTCAATTTACCCAACTGTCAATGCCATGCTTAAAGCATGGGAACACTACCTGAAGTTCCCTCCTAACACAACCAACTCAACAGCCATAAGAGTTCCTTTTACCCTTCTCTAAGTGTTTAGTCCAGACTTAAACACCTCTCTGTGGAATAAAAAGGGAATCGTGTGGTTAAGTGACATACTTCATGAAGGGAAAATGCACCCATTTGAGCAAATTCAAATACTTTTTGGGCTTCCTTCAAAACATCTGTTCTCATATTACAGAATTAAACACACAGTTTCCTCCTTACCAAAAACCACAGTGTCCATTAATGATCATATTCTGACATTCCTCAATAGCAAAATGGATTATAAAGGTGCCATTTCCCTGTGGTACAACGACCTGTTACCTGATCACAATGAATACCTTAATAAATATTGCAAACATGGAAATTTGCCCTAATAATCTGTTAAAATCTATAAAATTCCTGCTAAAAGTATCAAGATGTAACGCCCATTGGGAGACACTACAAAAAATAATAACCAGTTGGTACCTAACACCAAGGAGAATGGCAGCATTCTCCCCCAACATATCAAATATATGCTGGAACTGTAATAAACATATAGGAACTCTGTATCACATGTTATGGGAATGCACAAAAGTTAAAGCATTCTGGATCAAGGTGGAAAACCTTCTGAAAATGTTAGTCCCTTCAAACTTCCACTTCTCTCCCCAGCTAGCCCTACTATTATACGGCATTTCAGAATTAAATACTCCTCAAAGACCAGTAGTAGCCCATGTCATTATTTCAGCTCTACAACTAATAACCTCCCTCTGGAAATCCCCTGACCCTATCCCAATTAACCAACTGCTTACCACCATGGGAAAAAATCTAAGTCTTGAGAAATGTATACGAAATAGATCATCCACGGGAATAGAGGAATTTAATGTTTCCAGTGAGTGGTTAGCTCAGTTTGCCGAAGCAGATCAGCTAACCACTTAATCGTTGCCGCTATCCTTAGTTCTCTCCAAACAGTACCCTCATTTTAAAAACGTCACCAACAATTATATAGTGCTTTCCTCTCAACATTACTCTACATGTTCATGTGTAATTCTCATCAACTTGACTGAGTGCGTATCTGATTATTGTTGACTAAGATGCTGTTAATAGCTGTGTTATTTGTGTTCTAATGCTACATAACTTTGCATTCTGTTCTACTGTTTTATAATGAAGTACTTTTAAGAAGAACAAAACATTGCTATGCCTGTTCTCCAAGCCCAGAGTGGCCATGTAAATTGGATAAGACAAGGCAGATGACATTTCGTTGTTTGTTCTGTGATTTGTTATTGGAAAAATTCAATAAAGATCTATTGAAATAAAAAAATGACCTGTGAATAGGATGTTGGGCCCCTTAGCGCACCTAGGTTGCAAAAAAGTGTCACACATGTGGTATCGCCGTACTCAGGAGAAGTAGTATAATGATTTTTGCGGTGTATTTTTACACATACCCATGCTGGGTGGGAGAAATCTCTCTGTAAATGGCCAATTGTGAAAAAAATCAAAAAAATCTCATTTCCAGAGATATTTCTCCCACCCAGCATGGGTATGTGTAAAAATACACCCCAAAACACATTATACTACTTCTCCTGAGTACGGTGATGCCACATGTGTGACACTTTTTTGCAGCCTAGGTGCGCTAAGGGGCCCAACGTCCTATTCACAGGTCATTTTGAGGCATTTGGTTTCTAGACTACTCCTCACGGTTTAGGGCCCCTAAAATGCCAGGGCAGTATAGGAACCCCACAAGTGACCCCATTTTAGAAAGAAGACACCCCAAGGTATTCCGGTGTATGGTGAGTTCATAGAAGATTTTATTTTTTGTCACAAGTTAGTGGAAAATGACACTTTGTGAAAAAAAACAATAAAAATCAATTTCCGCAAACTTTTGACAAAAAATAAAATCTTCTATGAACTCATCATACACCTAACTGAATACCTTGGGGTGTATTCTTTCTAAAATTGGATCACTTGTGGGGTTCCTATACTGTCCTGGTATTTTAGGGGCCCAAAACCGTGAGGAGTAGTCTGGAAACCAAATGCCCCAAAATGACTGTTCAGGGGTATAAGCATCTGCAAATTTTGATGACAGGTGTGGTCTATGAAGGGCCGAATTTTGTGGAACCGGTCATAACCACCCAGCATGGGTATGTGTAAAAATACACCCCAAAACACATTATACTACTTCTGAGTACGGCGATACCACATGTGTGACCCCTTTTTGCAGCCTAGGTGCGTTAAGGGGCCCAAAGTCCTATGAGCACCTTTAGGCTTTACAGGGGTGCTTACAATTTAGCACCCCCCAAAATGCCAGGACAGTAAACACACCCCACAAATGCCCCCATTTTGGAAAGTAGACACCCCAAAGTATTCAGAGAGGGGCATGGTGAGTCCGTGGCAGATTTCATTTTTTTTTTGTCACAAGTTAGCAGAAATGGAAACTTTTTTTTTTTTGGTCACAAAGTGTCATTTTCCGCTAACTTGTGACAAAAAATAAATTCTTCTATTAACTCACCATGCCTCTTAGTGGATACTTTGGGATGTGTTCTTTCCACAATGGGGTCATTTGGGGGATATTTATACTATCCTGGAATTTTAGCACCTCATGAAACATGACAGGTGTTCAGAAAAGTCAGAGATGCTTCAAAATGGGAAAATTCACTTTTGGCACCATAGTTTGTAAATGCTATAACTTTTACCCAAACCAATAAATATACACTTATTGGATTTTTTTTTTAATCAAAGACATGTAGCAGAATAAATTTGGACAAAAATGTATATAGAAATTTTACTTTATTTGAAAGATGTCAGCACAGAAAGTTAAAAAAATAATTTTTTTGACAAAATTCATGTCTTTTTTGTTGAATAAAATAAAAACTAAAAATCACAGCAGCAATCAAATAGCACCAAAATAAAGCTGTGTTAGGGACAAGAAAAGGAGGTAAAATTCATTTAGGTGGTAGGTTGTATGACCGAGCAATAAACCGTTAAAGCTGCAGTGGTCTGAATGGAAAAAAATCCTCTGGTCCTTAAGGGGCGAAAAGACTGTGGTCCTTAAGTGGTTAAAGGAGTTATCAGGCGTTTTGAACTAAAATAAATGCTACTTACCTGGGGCTTCCTCCAGCCCCAAGCTCCCAGCATGTCCCTCGCCGCAGCTCTGCCATCAGCCGTTCGCCGCCGCTGCCTCCCGGTCCCCGGCGATGACATCAGGATGACCTCCAGGTCGGCCTGTACTGCGCCTGTGTGAGCGGCGCTGTCAATCACAATCACTGCCACGTGGACCGGAGTGTACTGCACAAGCGCAGAACTACTGTTCCTGCACAGTAAGCTCCGGTCCACGTGACAGTGATTGACAGCGCCACTCGCGCAGGCGCAATACAGGCTGACCTGGAGGTCGTCTTGACGTCATCGTCGGGGACCGGGAGGCAGATGCGACGAATGGCTAATGGCAGAGCTGCGGCGAGGAACATGATGGGAACTTGGGGCTGGACGAAGCCCCAGGTAAGTAGCACTTATTTTAGTTAAAAACGCCTGATAACTCCTTTAAAGCAGAATATAACCCAGCATTTCAACTTTGCTCTAAAACATTATTTACAGCATATTATATGCAACCAGCATTTTTTTTTTACTAGACCAGCATTTCGAAGGGTTACACACAGAGCTTTAAAGTTCCGTGCAGAGACTCTGTGCAGCCGAAGTTTAGATAATGATACATTTAAGTAAACACAATATAACAAGTGAGGAATGTGACACACTGTCTGTGTCCTCCAGCTCCTGCACAGTCAGAGAGTGCTGGTCTAGTAAAAAAAAAATGCTGGTTGCATAGAATATGCTGTAAACACGGGCGTAGCAATGGGTATAGCAACCATAGCGTTGCTATGGGGCCCGCGGCAGCCCTACATCACAGGGGGCCCGCAGCTGAGAGGCCTTTTTTTTTTTTTTTATTCTGCCGGCCCGGGACCCCTATCTTACATCGGTGGGCCCCCCCTCCCTCACCTCGGCTAGAGGTCCAGCTGCCTCCGGGATACGCTGTCTCCTCTGTATTGCTGCTCGCACCGCTTCCTGGTTTATTGTGAGCAGCAATACAGAGGAGACATCGTAGCCCAGAGGCAGCTGGACCTCTAGCGTCCGATTAACCCGCTGGAGCCTGCTGTATATGCTGCTGTCCCGCCACTGATAAAAGGAGGGGGGGACCCCAGGTGAGGCAGGGGGGATAGGAGTCAGGCCCCTACCCCACTAAACTACTCGGCTACCTACCCTCCCACCCAGCTACCTAACTGCCTACCCTCTGACCCGGCTACCTAAAAGCCTACCCGGCTACCTAACTGCCCACCCTCCCACCCAGCTACCTAACTGCCCACCCTCCCACCCAGCTACCTAACTGCCTACCCTCCCACCCAGCTACCTAACTGCCTACCCTGCCACCCAGCTACCTAACTGCCTATCCTGCCACCCAGCTACCTATCTGCCCACCTGGCTACCTATCTGCCTACCCTGCCACCCAGCTACCTATCTGCCCACCTGGCTACCTATCTGCCTACCCTGCCACCCAGCTACCTAGCTGCCCATCTGGCTACCTATCTGCCTACCCTGCCACCCAGCTACCTATCTGCCTACACAAAGAAAGATATCCTGCGCTCCTGTTCCTAGGTGACCAGTTAGAGATGTACTCCTCTTATGATGTCATGCACTGCAACGCTCCGTAGCAGGGTAACTTTGGCAAAACAATCAAGAAAAGATGGAGCGCGCCATAGCGCATTAATCGTAAAAGGTGATTTATTAAGATTTAAAAGTTATACTCACAAACACAATCAGTGTAAATGCTTGTCAGCGGACAGCCAACCGCTTCTCTCAACAGGGGAGGATGTCGCGCTGTGGCCAGCAGCGTGAGTCCCGATCGTCAGCTGCGAGGAAGGCGTGGCTGATTCAGCGGGCGTGTGACGTCATGACGCGTTTCAGCGCTCTGCGCCTTCGTCAGATGGCGTCACACGCGTACAGGCATACACTTGTAGTGTTGCGCTGTATGGTTACCATGGTGCCAGGGATAAACTTTCACTTAACTTTATTAATACTGGCAAGTGCGTGCCAATCGTACGAACGCGGAAGTTTGAGCGTCGCAGGTGGCATTTGGATGGAAAATATTGCGGAAGCATAGTGAAAGGACTGTACTATACAGCCCACCAACTTCCGTATATAAAAACAGGGAGATTTAAATAGAAATAATTTGGTACTCGATTGAGAACAACATATTATGTGTTGATCCAGGGATTTTATCTGATTGCCATCTGGAGTCGGGAAGGAATTTTTCCCTTTAGGGGCTAATTGGACCATGCCTTGTAAGGGTTTTTTCGCCTTCCTCTGGATTAACAGGGATATGTGAGGGAGCAGGCTGGTGTTGTACTTTATACTGGTTGAACTCGATGGACGTATGTCTTTTTTCAACCAAAATAACTATGTAACTATGTAACTATGTAACTATTAGCCTATCAGCGGTTTAAAACCAATAAATTATAAAAATATATAAACAAATATAAAAAATGTAAAAAAATACATAGTAATAAGTATAATGGAGGGAAGATAGCGGCAATGGGTACTAGGGCAGTTTGCGTGCATAGATTAAAAAGTCAATGATACGGAAATTCTCATGGACAAGAAAGGTTTGCAGCACTTATCAGCGCGTCATCCTCCGCATTTAAAACTACATACATATACAGGACGAACTTTGCTAAAAGTTATTACTAATAAATTAATAAAACAATCAATATACATACATCACTGTACAGACTAGTAGAAAAGGGCAATTGGGGCACGGAACCACACTCCATCTGCTAATGATGAGCACCTTATCATCATTAGGGAAATCAATGATAGCCTGTATGATAAGGGATTTTCTATTACATTCATAACATCGTGCAGTTGTTGATAAACTGTTGGGGGCCCATAATTTGTTTCTCATGGCCTAAAACAGACGTCCCTCCTTATATGTGTATATATATATATATATATACATTTTTTTCAAAAAAAGGGGAGGAACGAGGGGCGTATTTGTTAATATTAAAATAGGCAGAAATGAGGGATACCTCACCGGATTGGTGATTACCCCTATAGAAAGCTGGACCCCGGTGGATGTGGGTCACTCAGCACTGGGACAAGGAGGAAAGGGGCGGGAGAAGAACCGGGGAAGGGGAAGGGAAAAAAGGGGTCGGAGGGACGGGGATGGACAGGGGAAGGGTAGGGAAAAGGGGGGGGGGAAAGGGGGGGGGGAGGACTCATGGTGAGTTAATTGGTCTAGGATTTTGGCCTTCAATATGGGGAGCAGGGCAAGGCACCTACTATGGACATGAACCTGTTATAGAGCATACACACCACCCTCATCTAGTGTTAAGGACTGCTACTAGGGGGGAGCTGGAGGGAAAAGAAGAAAAGAAAAATCACATCAATATCTAAAGCTACATATCTAACACAACTTAGGCTTCTAAACAACAATTATCAGATCACAAATATGTTGATATTTCTAGTCCCTCATTGAGGCCCTTTGGGCTCAGAGTATCGAGTTTAAAGATCCAAAAGGTTTCCCTCTCGCATAGTCTCCTAAATCTCTTTCCCTGTAGCAACGTTTTTGGAATCATTTCCAGACCCACAATTTGAAGAGAGTCCACACTGTTGTTATGAAATTCTTTGAAGTGGCGAGGAACACTGTGTTTTTCCACCCCATCTAATATGTTTCTTTTGTGCTCTCCTAGTCTTTGACTCAATGGTCTGGTGGTTCTACCCACATAGAATTTTGGGCACTCACAGGTCAACAGATACACAACATGATCACTCCCACAGTTTATGAAGTCCTTTAGTTCATGGGCTTGATGGTTCATATCAATTACCTCCCTAGCTCTATGTTTGATAAAAGGACAACAGCCACATCTTTTTACGTTACACCTATTGGTGCCTTTCAGTGAAGGGGACATAGTGCCTGAACCTACTTTTTTCTTTTTAACATTACTTGGGGCTATAGTGTTCTTAATGGACTTGGCTTTCTTAAAAATAATGGATGGACGTTCTGGGATAATGTCCTTTAGAAGCGGGTCCTGCTTTAAAATCGGCCAGTTTTGAGTTACTATGTTTCTGATGGTATTGGAGGCTTCAGTGTAGGTGGTTATGAAAGGAAGATCAGTATGGGATCTTGCATTGGTTTCAGATTTTTCTTTAGGCATAGGCCCTGCTTGATACTCATCTAGTGTCTTTTTTATATACTCGGACTTATAACCTTTCTCTATAAATTTGTTGGACAGTATTTCCCTTTGTTTCAAGTAGTCGCTGTCTGAGGTGCAATTTCGTCTCAACCGGCAGAATTGGCTTCTAGGGATATTTTGTATCCACCTTCGGTTATGACAACTGGAAGCATGTAGGTAGGAATTTCCTGATGTTGGTTTAAAGTGGGTTTTAGAACATATCTGACCCTCACTATCAGCGAACAGTTCCAGATCCAGAAATACCAGGCTCTCGTTTGAAATAACATGGGTGAAGGACAAACCAAAGTGGTTATTATTACAATAGGTCAGGAATTCCCCAAAAGTTCTGGTGTCCCCATCCCATATTAACAAGATATCATCAATGTACCTAGTGTAAAACACCAGGTGCTTGCTGAAAGGGTTACATGACCAAATGTGTTGATTCTCCCAATAGGCCATGTATAAATTGGCAAAACTGGGAGCAAATCCCGCCCCCATTGAAGTACCACAGGTTTGTAAGTAGAGTTTGTCCATGAAACTGAAATAGTTATGTGATAGGGCAAATTTAAGAAGATCCACAATAAACTGACTCTGCAACATAGGAAGTGAACCGTCTGAAGTAAGGAAATATTGCACTGCTTCTAGGCCTTTTTCGTGGGGGATACTGGTGTAAAGTGATGAAACGTCCAGAGAGGCCCAAAGGAACCCTTTTTCCCACCTGTATTTCTGTAACATATCCATTACGTGTAGGGAGTCTCTTGTATAAGCTTGGGAATCAAGAACCAAGGGCTGCAAAAAATAGTCCACGTAAGAAGAGATGTTTGCCACTAGTCCCTCCATCCCTGCTACAATGGGTCTCCCCGGAAGGTGTACAGAACTCCTATGAATTTTAGGAATGTGGTAAAAATATGGAATGGAAGGATGACTGGGAACTAGGAATCTTTTCTCATGGTCATTAACGATATTATTTGCATGTGCATTATTCACTAAGCTTTGTAGTTCTTCTTTAAAACCAGTGGTAGGGTCTATGGTTAAAAGTTGATAAGTATATGTATCGGACAATAATCTTAGGCCTTCGTTCACGTAATCAACAAAGTTCATCAAAACAATACCTCCTCCTTTGTCTGCCTGTCTAATTACGACCTCTTTGTTTTCTGCAAGCTCTTTTAGTGCTTTCTTTTCTGCTCGATTCAGATTATAGTGTCGGTCGGATGCTTTTTCTTCACAGACACTTTTGAACTGATCTAACACTACTTGGTAATAAATGTTGACAAACTGACCTTTGGACTGGGTGGGGTAAAACACCGATTTTGGTCTGAACTGAGTGTGCTGGATATTCGTGTCTGGCACGTATTGTAGCCAGTCTTCTTCAATCCCAATTGAAATGTCACCGTTGGTGTCATACATGGATAGTTCATCAATGGTACATTCTTCCAGTGGTTCAATGGGGTAGTATAGTCTCTCAACTCTATCCTCGGGTGGAATAATAGCAGGTGGTATCTTTTCTTTTCTGGATGAAAAGAATCTTTTTAAAGTCAAAGACCTGATGAACCTATGCAAGTCTTTATACAACTGAAACTCATCAGGCTTTGCTGTAGGGGCGAAGTTAAGACCCTTTCTTAGGAGTGATTCTTCATTGGAAGTGAGAATATGGGAGGATAGATTAAATATTTTTATAGTGGACTGTCCACTATTCTGTGCTCTGCATTTTTCCTTTCTTTTTTGGATGGCTCTTCCAGCTCTATTCCCCCTTCTACTTCTTCTAGTCCCCTTTTTCTCAGACTCCCTAGGGTCTGAGGGGGTCCTACTGCTAAAAAATGGTCCTGGCCTGGGTCTCTCGCTCCTCCTTCGGGGCTGATACCTCTCAGAAAGGACCCCGTGGTTGTAACGGGTAGAACTTCCTGTGTCTGAGCAGCAGATTCACTATTTTCAATGGAGTCCTGCATAGACCCAAGGGTTCCCAAAGCTACAGGTATAAAGGGGTCCTTTCGCTTAGAAATAGCCTCTTCTCTTTCTCCCCTCATCCTCTCCTTGAACCTTTCCAGATAACCTGACACAGATTGGTCAGTGTTCCTGGAATAATCTGTCTTAATGGCAGATTTGTGAGGGTTGATGGTATTGGCTGGCTCTCTTATGACATTTCTCTCTCTGAATGGGCCTTCTCTGGATGGACCTTCATTAGCCCTGTGATTTCTGTCTTTTCTCTCTCCATTTTTATATGAATGGTTCCTCCTAGAATAGTCTGGAGGACGATCAAATTTGTAAGGTCGCTTTCGTCTATTTTGGGGACTGTGCACTATTCTCCTATGTGGAGTAGATGGTTGCGACCCCTTGTGGTGGGGCCATTTTGGTTTTTCAGATGTGATTCGGAGGGGATCACCTTCTCTAAGTTTCTTGTTAAAGTGCCCTTGGTGTGGATTCACCCGGGGCACTTGGGGAGAGGGTATCGCTGGGCGAATAGGCTGTTTTGGTATGGACGGTTTCATTGATATATTATCCGAGCTTCCCCAGCTAAAAATGTTTCCCCTTGCATAATCTGTTCTATCTCTCTCTAATTTTTTTAGTTTTTTGTTAATGAGGTCTGTCTCTAAGGTTGTAGTGGCTACTTCTATTCTGTGTTTCCATTCCTTAAATTCCTTCATATCTTTGAATTTATTAAGGTCCTATTCTATGTCTGGAATGACCTTTCGGACTCTGACTAAATTACGTTCACGCTGGACCACCACAATTTTCATCCATTTTTCGGTGCATTCTATGGCAGCCTCTTTCCATATCATGTGTAGGTCGGAGTCAAGAAAGTCACAATCTTTCCTGTTTCTCATTCCCCTGGGAGCAATCTGCTCCGTGATATACTCCGAGAGGAATGAAGAGTCTATCCACTGCGTGCTCTCGTATCTCCGAGCATTCTCAAGTTCTCTAAATAATGAAATCATCTGGGTCAGATGTGTCTGATACCCAGAATTTTCCAGTGCAACCGAAGTAGATATGGTTTTTGGTTGCGGGATGTTAGCAATCCTATCCATTATTTGTTTCATATTATCATGGATATCAATTTTCAGTTTATCCCATTTTGAAATATTTATATTACCCTTTCGGGTGATGTCCATCTCCATTGCAATTCAGCCTTGGCAGGTGCTGCAGGATGCTGACCCAAACCTGCAGACAGTAGATTTTCACAAACACAAAGAAAGATATCCTGCGCTCCTGTTCCTAGGTGACCAGTTAGAGATGTACTCCTCTTATGGTGTCATGCACTGCGACGCTCCGTAGCAGGGTAACTTTGGCAAAACAATCAAGAAAAGATGGAGCGTGCCATAGCGCGCTTAGCACAATATGTTGTTCTCAATCGAGTACCAAATTATTTCTATTTAAATCTCCCTGTTTTTATATACGGAAGTTGGTGGGCTGTATAGTACAGTCCTTTCACTATGCTTCCGCAATATTTTCCATCCAAATGCCACCTACGACGCTCAAACTTCTGCGTTCGTACGATTGGCACGCACTTGCCAGTATTAATAAAGTTAAGTGAAAGTTTATCCCTGGCACCATGGTAACCATACAGCGCAACACTACAAGTGTATGCCTCTACGCGTGTAACGCCATCTGACGAAGGCGCAGAGCGCCGAAACGCGTCATGACGTCACACGCCCGCTGAATCAGCCACGCCTTCCTCGCAGCTGGACGGAGCCCCAGACGATCGGGACTCGCGCTGCTGGCCACAGCGCGACATCCTCCCCTGTTTAGAGAAGCGGTTGGCTGTCCGCTGACAAGCGTTTACACTGATTGTGTTTGTGAGTATAACTTTTAAATCTTAATAAATCACCTTTTACGATTAATGCGCTATGGCGCGCTCCATCTTTTCTTGATTGTTTTACCTATCTGCCTACCCTGCCACCCAGCTACCTAGCTGCCCACCTGGCTACCTATCTGCCTACCCTCCCACCCGTCTACCTATTTGCCTACCCTGCCACCCAGCTACCTAACTACCCACCTGGCTACCTATCTGCTTACCCTCCCACCCGTCTACCTATCTGTCTACCCTGCCACCCAGCTACCTAACTGCCCACCCGTCTACCTATCTGCCTACCCTCCCACCCGGCTACCTAACTGCCTACCCAGTGCAGTGCCTGCACTGCAAATAGTGTGCCAGCCTGCCCAACCACCCTCCCTCCAGGGGAAATGTGGCGACAATCTGATTGCAATTTGTGGGGAAATCTGCCGCCAATCTGGTTGCATTTTGTTGGGAAATCTGCCGCCAATCTGGTTGCATTTTTGGGGGAAATCTGCCGCCAATCTGGTTGCAATTTGTGGGGAAATCTGCCACCAATCTGGTTGCATTTTGTTGGGAAATCTGCCGACAATCTGGTTGCATATTCTGTGGAAATCTGCCGCCAATCTGGTTGCAATTTGTGGGAAATCTGCCGCCAATCTGGTTGCATTTTGTTGGGAAATCTGCCGCCAATCTGGTTGCATTTTTGGGGAAATCTGCCGCCAATCTGGTTGCAGTTTGTGGGGAAATCTGCCGCCAATCTGGTTGCATTTTGTTGGGAAATCTGCAGACAATCTGGTTGCATATTGTAGGGAAATCTGCCATAAATCTGGTTGCATTTTGTGGGGAAATCTGCCAAAGATCTGGTTGCATTTTGTGCGGAAATCTGCCGACAATCTGGTTGCATATTGTGTGGAAATCTGCCGCCAATCTGGTTGCATTTGCTGGGGAAATCTGCTGACAATCTGGTTGCATATTGTGTGGAAATCTGCTGACAATCTGGTTGCATTTTGTGGGGAAATCTGCCGACAATCTGGTTGCATTTTGTGGGTAAATCTGCCGACAATCTGGTTGCATTTTGTGGGTAAATCTGCCGACAATCTGGTTGCATGTTGTAGGGAAATCTGCCAACAATCTGGTTGCATTTTGTGGGGAAATCAGATTTCCCCACAAAATGTTTGGGTGGGAGGTCCGAGGTCCATGGGGTTGGAAGGTCGTGGGTGGGGGGCATAATTTTTTTTTGCTATGGGGCCCAATCATTTCTAGCTATGCCCCTGGCTGTAAATAATGTTTTAAAGCAAAGTTGAAATACTGGGTTATATTCCGCTTTAAGTGCTCCCCGTACAATCATTCCTGTATTGCCCTTTTACCAGAGGTGGGACGGATATCCCCTCTACTCCAACAGGCTATGCTGCTCCACTTTTATAGAGTGATCCAAATGTTATGAACCATGGCAGATAGTATTGCTTTTGAGGCAAAACTTCACATCTATGGGCTCCAAATCACCTGGGAAATACCAGCCTGCAGGAGGGACAGAGTTTTCATAAGGCTTTGTAGGGCATAAATATGAACTGGCTGCCGAGAGACTTGGGCGCAAGATACAGCCGGTATATGGCTTATCCTGCTGCTGCACAAGTTCCCGGTGGTGTTAAATAATATTACCCCTCTAGGTCCACGTGGATAGTGGGGAATGATGTAATTCGGCTTCCAGCTATTGCTGGAAGCCGAATTAGTGTTTTAAGAGCAACTTCAGCTCCGTCTTCTGATGGCACCAAAGTTACTGACTGTGTGCCGCTATAGCCGTTATTCCTATTACGGCCTATGATGGCGCCGGCTACGCCCAAATCTCCTGCGCTGTAATTACAGCGCTCCTTTGTAGGCATGCTTGTTTCTTAATTACCATATTTTAATAAATACACAGAAGTGAAAAAAAGTATGAGATAATGAATTGTATGTGTAGTGCAGCTAAGAAATAGAGCATTAGCAGCAAAGAAAAGAGTCTCATATTGTTTCCAGTACAGAAAGAAACGTTCGCAAACGAGCTTCTCTCAGCTCTCAAACCCAATTAGGGTCAGCTACAGTGCTGTTTTCTGAAGCACTTATACATCAAAGAAACAGTGAAAAACAGCTTCAGATACTTCAGGGAAGTTCAAAGGGTCATTAGCACTGCTCTGTTTCATAGTTTAAAATACAGAGTTTGGTTTGTAAATTGCATATATGACAAAATGATGCAATGTTATTAAAAAAAATAAATCTATATTACTGAAAATAAAAACATGAGACTCACATGAGACTAATGTTCTATTAATTATCCATACCACACATGCAATTAATTTGTTTGTTGTTGTTTTTGTTTGTTCAAAGTTTGTTTTGTTTTTTCACTTCTGTGTCACTTTAAAACATGGTTATCTTTATTTTAAAAATAAAGATGTTGGGGATGTTACATACATTTTCCCTATAAAAATGACAGGAAACTTTTTTTTTAAATTATTTTTAACCACCTCCTGACTAACGCAGATGGGCAGCGGTACGAGCACTTGCACATGCGCCCGTTCACTGCAGAGGGACACAGGAGGCCGCCGTGAACAGACTGCCAGCCGTGTGATACGGCTGTCCCCCTGGGAGGCTCAGAAGCGATCGGCTGTCATAGGCTGATGCCAAAAAAATAAAAAAGGGTCAATTTGTTAAAAAAAAAAAAAAAAAAAGGTGTGTGTGTGTATGTATATGTATATATATATATATATATATATATATATATATATATATATATATATATATATATATATATATATATATATATATATATATGCATACGCATACGCATACCGGCAGGGATCAGCGCCCACCAACAGAAAGCTCTGTTGATGGGCAGAAAGGGGAGGGAAGAATCAATTGTGTGCTGATTTGTACGGCCCTGCAGTGAGCCTTTAAAGCTGCTGTGGCCTAAATTGTAAAAAATAGCCTGGTCACTAGGGGAGTGTAAGCCTACGGTCCTCAAGTGGTTAAAATGAAAAGGAAAAAAAAAACTTTTTTAAAAATAAAGAGACCACCAGAAGCTAGCTCTATTAGGGAAAAATGTTGGTAAAATTCATTTAAAGAGTAACTGTCAGGCTGCAGAAGCTAATTTAAACCTCTATTCTCCTGTGTTAAACAGTTTAGAAGGAAGCTCAAAAGCCATTAGTGAAGATAAACATTTCAGTTACCTTTGATGTGTGCTTATCTTAAAGTCTGTTATAGACCCATAAAGACGCAAGCCGCAGCTAAACTGCAAAGCATTCTGGGGCCCTCCCCTCGGCTGCTAATGAGACGGTACAGGAGCTTTTAATCAGTCCAGCGCGAAACACTGATAAATCTCGGGGCAGAGTTTCACTGCAGGAGTCAGCTATTGTTCCTAGCCACATGGCTCATTAATATTCACTGCACACCGTGTTGTTCAAGAACGAGCTTATCTGTGATCAGAAGCAGGCAGGACATGACGACACATTTGGCTTCACAAACATGGAGCCTGCCATGAGCTGTCAGGAGCATCTATCTCTGCATATACTATATACAAATTCTTTGAAATCCAAACGTGGACAGTGAAATGCATATGTAATGTAAGTACAGCCAATCTTTAGCTACTGATATATGTGTTTATTTTCTCTGAGACCTTATACCTAACAGCTCCTCTTTAAGTGCTAAGTTGTATGCCTGCGCACTAAACCTTTAAAGCTGCGCAGTGCTGAACTGGGGGGGGGGGGGGGGGAGGACTGATTGCATTAAACTGTTCCATTTCTTCTTTCGTTGGGGTAAACGTGAATGGTGTTTGCTGGCATTTGTGAATGACATACTGTACATCAACATTTCTGAACCTGTGGTGAGACCACTACATTCCTCAGTGTTCACAGTAAGAGGAAGCCCCACATATGTGACATCATAAAATACTATATGCATGGTTTAAATGTTGGAGAAAAAAGCCTTTTCCATACTTGTCTTAACTTTTTCCAGGGTTTCATTGCCACTCTTTTCTTACTTACTGTAGAATTAAATCACAGGCTGAATATCTTTATTTAATTTGGCAACAAGTCTGAGGTGCTTCCAACCACTTTCCGAAAGTGTAGAAGAATCAGACGGTCCAACTGTAGGTTCAGACACATCAAACTTCACAAGCACATATACAGCTTTCCAATTGTCTACTTCCCAACAAAGTCATCACCCCCACTGCACTCCCCCTTGGTCATTGTAGCTTTCATAAATCACGTAGTTTTATTTTAATTCATATCTTATTGTGAAATACATAATTATTTATTTGTTATGTCTTTGTTCAGCTTTATAAAAAGTTAAACTGAACTAAAAGTATACAACATCTTCCATTTTCTCCAGCCCTGGATAACCTTAGTCTATCAGACATGGGCCCATATGCAATTCACTTTTTCTCCAGAGTTTTCTCCTAGGTGATATTTTTACACCTTGTCAATAAAATGCATTTTAAACCCCCAGCAAGGAAAAAAATACACAAAATCATTGTGATAATACTTTTTCTACTGCTTTTGGTACTTTTTTAATTGCAAAATGCAGAAAAGTTATTTTAACCACCTTAGCGGTATGGACGAGCTCAGCTCGTCCATTACCGCCGGTGGCTGCCGCTCAGGCCCTGCTGGGCCGATTTGCTTGCTGTAAAAAGCAGCACACGCAGCCGGCACTTTGCCAGCCGCGTGTGCTGCCTGATCGCCGCCGCAGCGCGGCGATCCGCTGCGTGCAGCGGCGAAAGAGGGTCCCCCCAGCCGCCCGAGCCCTGCGCAGCCGGAACAAACAGTTCCGGCCAGCGCTGAGGGCTGGATCGGAGGCGGCTGACGTCAGGACGTCGGCTGACGTCCATGACGTCACTCCGCTCGTCGCCATGGCGACGAGCAAAACGAAACAAGGAAGGCCGCTCATTGCGGCCTTCCTTGTTACTGCGGATCGCCGGAGGCGATCAGAAATATGGGTTAGGAGCGCCCTCTAGTGGGCTTTCATGCAGCCAACTTTCAGTTGGCTGCATGAAATCGTTTTTTTTTTTATTAAAAAAAAAACCTCCCGCAGCTGCCCTGGCGATCTTAATAGAACGCCAGGGTGGTTAAAGAGAAGATGAAAAATTATCACCAAGGAGAATTGCATATGGGCCATGTTGTCTTCCCTCTGTGAGGCCCAGTGCACACCGAGCGGTTTTAGCAGCGATCCACCAACCGCATCCGCCTGTGAAACCGCTTGACTAATGTATTTCAATGGGATGGTGCACACCAGCAGTTTGAGGTTTTAGCAAAAACCGCAAACATGCCTCCTGCTGCACGTTTGTGGTATGCAGAAGCATTTCTGCCTCAATGTAAAGTATAGGAAAAACGCAAACCGCTCTGGAAAACGCTAGAACAGAGCGGTTTTCCAGGCATTTTTGTTACAGAAGCTGTTCAGTAACAGCTTTACTGTAACAATATTTGCAATCTGCTACACAGAAACGCTCCAGAGAATGATAGGCGTGTTTAGAAAACCTCTCTAAACATGCCAAGTATCGCTCTGAAATTAGCTCCAAAAACCGCTAGCGTTTTGACGATCTGCTAGTGGTTTTGTTGTGCACTGGGCCTAAGTGTAAGCTTGCTTGTTCTGGTCACTCAGCAGCAGAGAAATGTGTGCATCTGACACCAAGTTAAAACCTGTAAGAAAGCAGTTAATGTTTTTCTTGGTCATGTAAAAAGATGATAACATTAAGTGCAAGCCATGCCAAGGATTTATAAATACTTGTTTGTTTAACTGATCGAGCAGAAATTCTTAGGCATGTTATTGGAAATCAGACATGTATAATGTGTAAGCATTTATGTATATCTGGCTTTGCAAATTTGGCCTAATTGGCTTAAAGTGGATCTGAGATGAAAAAATAACTATAACAAGTAACTTGTCTATATATCTTATCTAAAGTTTAGATGGTTTACACAGCAAATCTAGCTGCAAACCACTTCAATAGTTTATGATCATTTATTCCTGTGATACAATGAGAGCAGCCATGTTCTGTTTGTAACAGGCTGAGGGCTGGAGATGCTATCAGCATGCCTGTGTGTAATGTGACAAATTCAGTCCCCTCTCCTCCTCCCTCCTACCCTCTGCCTCTGAAATCTCTGGCTAGTAACCTCCTCCTCCTCCCATAAGCCAAGTGCCAAGACACTCTAAAAAGCTGTGGGTGAGGCTTGTTTAGTTTTTAGGGAATTAGAGTATTAAACAAAACAAAAAAAGTATTTGGCTTGAGGAATGCCCTATAAACTATATGAAAGGAACGCAATTATGCAATGAGTAACAGTTTATCTCGGATCCACTTTAAAGGGATACTGTACGGGGGTCGGGGGAAAATGAGTTGAAGTTACCAGGGGCTTCTAATTGTCCCCCTCAGGCATCCTGTGCCCGTGCAGCCACTCACCGATGCTCCGGCCCCGCTTCCGGTTCACTTCTGGAATTTCAGACTTTAAAGTCTGAAAACCACTGCGCCTGCATTGCCGTGTCCTCGCTTCCCCTGATGTCACCAGGAGCGCACAGCGCAGGCACAGACCATACTGGGCCTGCACAGTACACTCCTGGTGCCATCAGCGGGAGTGAGGACACGGCAACGCAGGCGCAGTGGTTTTCAGACTTTAAAGTCTGAAATTCCAGAAGTGAACCAGAGGCAAGGCCGGAGCATTGGGGAATGCATGCGCGGGCACAGGATGTCTGTGGGGGACCATTAGAAGCCCCGGGTAACTTCAGCTCATTTTCCCCCGACTCCCCCTCCAGTGTCCCTTTAATCACGAGGCATTGCTCATGCAAATTTGCATTTGCTTTCGCATGCCATATACCGTATTTTTCGGACTATAAGACGCTCCGGACTATAAGACGCACCTAGGTTTAAAGGGCAAAAACTAGGGGAAAAAATATATACTAAACCTGGGTGCATCCATGGTCCAGGAGTGTGTTATAGACTTTTCCTTCCCCCAAGATGTCTCTGTCCCACTGCCAAGCTACATTAACCCCTGCTGCCATCACAATTTATACTAAACTACATTTCACTAACCCCTGCTGTCCCCTCCCCCCAGCTACACTGCACTACACAACTCCCCCTCCCCAGCTACACTAACTAACCCATTCAATTACAGGAGATCTCACCAGCCTGGGTGGCAACTGGGTCCGGTCTGGGTGTCCATGTGGTTCATCAGCAGCACAAACGTGATCCACGGTGTTCCAAAGCAGCATAGGAATAGCTGCTTTTATGATCCACAATGCTGTCCCAATGTAACTTTAATCTCCCGAGTCCCCAGCAGGTCCAGCAGCGCGATCCACAATGTCTTTAAACAGCATAGGAGAAGCCGCTGTTATAATCCACTTGTCCTTTGATCTCCCCAGGGTGCCCCCGCAGCGCGATCCACAATAAGCGGCACAGGGAAAGCCGCTGTAATCATCCGCATGTAATCATTCTTTTTAATCTTTAATCCAGCCCAGCGTCAGCCCAGTCGTCATCCGCAATGCTTTGTTCTTTAATCTTTTGATCCAGTCCAGCGTCAGCCCAGTAAACCCCGCAGCGGCGCGATCCCAGCTGACAAAGTATCGGAACATCTTCAGCCGCTATAGCGGCAGTCCTCGGGGGTTTCCGTGCTTGAATTGTTTACTTCCGCTGTCATGACCCCGGCGCACGTGCGCCGGGGTCATGTGATGACGCAACTAAACAATTCAAGTACGGAAGCCCCCGAGGACTGCCGCTATAGCGGCTGAAGATGTTCCGATACTTTGTCAGCTGGGATCGCGCCGCTGCGGGGTTTACTGGGCTGATGCTGGACTGGATCAGAAGATTAAAGAACAAAGCATTGCGGATGACGACTGGGCTGGATTAAAAAGAATGATTACATGCGGATGATTACAGCGGCTTTCCCTGTGCCGCTTGTCATTATGGATCGCGCTGCGGGGGCACCCTGGGGAAATCAAAGGACAAGTGGATTATAACAGCGGCTTCTCCTATGCTGCTTAGACATTGTGGATCGCTCTGCTTCCGCTGCCACCCACTGCGGACTACCACTGCGACTGCTGCCATGCCACCCACTAGGAAAAAAGCACCAAGGTGGGTTACATTCGGACTATAAGACGCAGTAACTTTTTTTCCCCACTTTTGGGGGAGAAAAAGTGCGTCTTATAGTCCGAAAAATACGGTAGGTTTTAATTTGGTGTTTGATGCACACATTCCTCTGCTGCTGTGTTCTGGTCACTGCCTGAATTTTCTTTCTTTTAACAGATTAGAGGGAATCATGTTGTGGGAGTTTTTTCAATTTCCTCGGAGGAAGATTACAGATGGATGGTGGATCTCCTCACTCCTCGTGTTAGAAAAGTCCACAGCTGCTGTATATCCCATGAAGGGTTTCATCATTTCATGGATGATGTAGAAAGATGTACACATGGGATTATCTATCACACAATAACTCGCGGGAGGATAAATATCTCCGATGTTCCTGATGCCCTGTATGATAGACATCTGGAATACATGTCTAATAAGCGGGGTTTGTATTACAAAGGTTTTCTCGCATTTTTGCATTGTGTTCTTGCCATGTGAATTTTTTTTCTCTCCTGCGAGGTGCAGGTGTATGATGAACATTGTGATCTAGCAACTATTGGTTAAATTACTGTCATGTTCTGTTGTTAAGGCGTGTGGGTGAGCACCCCAAAATGTAAGCCAATGAGGAGGACCATGGCTAATGGGACCACAGTAAAATGTAATGCTATTATTATCATTATTTATTTATACATCATCAATGCTAGAAGTAGTTCAAGTATAGTGAGGGCCTGACATCAAAATTCTAGGTTCGCGAACGCGTTTGCGAATTTTACTGCAAAAAGTTGCAAACTCACCATTTGCAGCGAGCTCCATAGACTTTAATGGACAGACGAACTTCTAAAATTTTCAGCGCATCTCTGCACCCACAATTTCTTTAACAAAGGGGTAAAAAGTGTACCAAAACCCGGACAGAGTCATGGTGGAGGAGGATCAAGTAAAAAAAAAAAAAAAAAAAAAATAACCAAAATATACGTATTTTGTGCAAACGCTGTTTTAATGGTATTTTTTTTTTTTTTTATTAAATAGCCAATGACTTTAGTGGTTAAAGGCAAAGCCCCCTTAACCTCCTAAAGGGAACCAGAGACAAAGACAATTGAAAAAATGAAAAAGCTTTTATACATACCTGGGGCTTCCTCCAGCTCCATAAGCCTGGATCGCTCCCACGCCACCGTCCTCTGCTGCCTCTTTCGCCGCTACCGGGTCCTGTCACTTCCGGCGGACGTGGCCAATTTTCCGCATGAACAGGGGCTCCCTCCATATCCTTACGCATGCAAGCGATCCAGGCTTATGGGGCTGGAGGAAGCCCCAGGTATGTATAAAATCTTTTTGCAAATGTCTCTGGTTCTCTTTAAGGACCGCGGTGTTAAACCCCCCCTAGTGACCAGGCCATTTTTTACAAAATGGGCCACTGCAGCTTTAATGCCATTCCACCCGACCCCCCCTTTTCTGCCCACCAACAGAGCTTTCTGTTTGTATTTTTATTTTTTTATAAATATTTATTTGTATTTTTTTAAATAAATGTACCTATTTATTTAATTATTATTTTTTCACTCTCCTGTCTTCCAGGGGGACAGCCTTGTCACATGCCTGTCCCCAGTACAGCACTGCTTTAAATCGCAGCGCTGTACACGGTATATAGATGGCGGTTTCGCCGTCTAACAGTCTCCTAGGGGAGATTCCGATTTGGCGTGGAGTGGTCCTGGGGCTGTTGCGCTGCTCACGCCAATTGACGTTGAGCAGTCGTTAGGTAGTTAAGTGATACAAATACCCAATTTTATTAAGGAAGACAATGGCAACAAGAGGAAAAAAATTCAAAAGGACCTTGAAGTTTTTGAGAAAAACGAGGAAAAAAGTCTATATTTAAATGGGGTAAAATGACAAATAATGTATCAACATGTATGTAAATGTAATATGTGTGTGTGTTCAGAGTGTGGGAAAAAAAATGACATGCGGTCCACCCTCCTGAGCCTCTTTAACCCCTTGTCACCCATGCAGGCTGGTACAGCCAGAATGCGGAGCCCTAGCCGCATGGGGCTTTGCACCCTTAGCTATACAGGGAGTGCAGAATTATTAGGCAAGTGGTATTTTTGAGGAATAATTTTATTATTGAACAACAACCATGTTCTCAATGAACCCAAAAAACTCATTAATATCAAAGCTGAATATTTTTGAAAGTAGTTTTTAGTTTGTTTTTAGTTTTAGCTATTTTAGGGGGATATCTGTGTGTGCAGGTGACTATTACTGTGCATAATTATTAGGCAACTTAACAAAAAAACAAATATATACCAATTTCAATTATTTATTTTTACCAGTGAAACCAATAAAACATCTCAACATTCACAAATATACATTTCTGACATTCAAAAACAAAACAAAAACAAATCAGTGACCAATATAGCCACCTTTCTTTGCAAGGACACTCAAAAGCCTGCCATCCATGGATTCTGTCAGTGTTTTGATCTGTTCACCATCAACATTGCGTGCAGCAGCAACCACAGCCTCCCAGACACTGTTCAGAGAGGTGTACTGTTTTCCCTCCTTGTAAATCTCACATTTTATGATGGACCACAGGTTCTCAATGGGGTTCAGATCAGGTGAACAAGGATTTCAGGAATATAGCAGCTAGTTATGAGGCTGATGATGTAAGGATAACAGGGACATATTTCTTTCATTTTTCTATCTGCTGTATATTTTGTCAGAGGTGTAGGTATGTCAGCCAGTCTGGCTTTTGGAAGGTGTCACCTGGATAATGTGAGTCTGTATGTAGATTAAATTTGCATTCAGGGCAAAGATCAAGGGAACTGCCATTGTCTTCATTGAATAGACCAGTCACCTTCAATAGGCAAAGGAACCTGGACAGTAATTAGGAACTGTCTACCTAGCCACTAGCAGGGAAACACTTACTTAGACAATTACCCGACCAGGTTGAAGCCCACACAGGTGGTCGGCTACCTCTTAGGCCGATTAGATTATCATAATGACCAAGTAATAGGTTGATCATTAAACTAAATGTAAAACTATTATTCCTCTTTGCATGTCGCTAAGGGAACCTAAATAGGAGATAAGTGCAACGGTGTATGGGATCAAAGTCCCATGCTGAAATAATCCAGAGGGAATAGCATAGATTGCTATCAGATATGTGTGCATGGTCCTGAAAAACGGACTGGCTCTAAACGAAGAGACAAAGAGGTGTAAAGTATCCCTTACCTGCGTATTAGGTGTGGATAGCCTGGGCGCCAAACCGTGGTGACGGTGAGCGCTCCTAATTATAGTCTATCTGTCTCCGTAGCCGAAGAGACAGTGAGCGTTTAAGGAGTGGGCGTGGCCGGACGGGAGTAAGGGTGACGTCATAGGGCGGCGCTTGCTGCTCGTACTAGCCGCAAGGACAGTAAATCAGATCTCCTTATATGACGAGGATGATGTTCCCCGTGGGGAACAAAGTCGCGTAGGGGAATACGTTTATAGGGTCTGGGTCATGCATAAAAGTGCTGCCTCCGTTAGAAGGCATGGTATAAGCGTCATGCGGAGGTTTGAGGTTCTCCTGCGCATGCGCAGCATGCCGGCGTCGCCATTTTGTTGTAGAGCACCGGAGATAGTAAAAAGGTTACTCCGGGTGCACAACATTAAGTGAAATTGTTTCTGATTGGAGGGAAGGATTTAGATTTGCGAAGTGAAAAAAATTACAAATAAAGAATATAAAAACAAATAAATTAATTAATTATAATGGTTAGATGTAGAAAATACTTAAAAAAGATGTAATGTTGTAAAAACAATTAAAAATGAAAACTGTTCGGATAAAGGAATATTCATCCCTATTAATAGGTTATCGCTGCCACCCTGTGGCTGAACTGGAGATTGCTGGGAAGCTAAAAAAAATACATAAATGTTTCCACTGTGTGTGAGCCCATATAGGTATATATCTGGTATCAATCTGGGGATAATTTTCATATTCACAGGTTATATGAATGTGGATGAACATAAATATCTGTGGTAGTACACACATGGTTAAACAGCATAGAGGACATATCAAAATATAAAAAATATAAATAAATAACCCTGTTGGGATTATAAGATCCAACTGATCTAGGGAAGATGAAGAATTCTCAGATGCCCTATTATATGTTGGAGCAGATAAAGGAAGGGGGGGGGGGGGATGGAATAAATAGGTGAGGAAAAAGGGGGGGGGGGGTTGGAGGGGAGGAAAATAGGATGATAATAGGTACATGGAATAGGAGTATGGGTATAGGACATCATATAAAAACTAGATAATTCATATATATGTGAGTTTCTGTGCATACATTCTACTAAATATCTGAATGAAAAGTTTATAAATTATGTTCTAGGCATATGTTTAGTCCTTCCGGTTGAAGTGTTCTGAGTTTAAATACCCAGTACATCTCCCTTGCTTTGAGTTTTTCATTTCTATTCGGTATATAAGCAGGTATATGTTCAATTGGGCACACCTTCAGCTCTCTATGTTCCCGATTATGTTTCTCTGTACAGTGCCTGGATAAGCCGTGTTTGGTGTACCCTTTCTCAATATTCCTATGCTGTCCCCATCTCGTTTTTAGTGGTTGGGTGGTTCTTCCCACATACTGTAAACCACATATACATGTAAGGAGATACATGATGAATGTGGATGAGCAGTTCATTCTATCCCTAATTTCGAATATTTCTCCTGTGGTGGTAGATTTAAAAATCTTTAATCCCATCTCAATCTTCTGGCAACATAGGCAACCCCTCTGTTTGCATTTCAGGATTCCCAGGTCATCTATGATTTCATCTTTGGTTCCTGTCTCGCGTCTTCTCAATTTGCTGGGGGCTAGTACATTTTTCAGCATTCTGGCTCTCCTATATATGCAGTGGGGTTTTTCTTCAATCTCATTTTTCAAATACGGGTCATCTCTGAGTAGTGGCCAGTGTTTCGTCAGTATATTCTTCACTGAACTATGATTGCTCGAAAACTTGGTAATAAAGTTGGTATGTCTGCTTGTATCCTCTCCATTTTTGTTTTCGTTATCTCTTTTTCCTGGTAAAAGCTTGGATCTCTCGGTCATTCTTGCCCGTTTCCTTGCTGCATCAATGAGTTTACTAGGAAAATTATTTTCTTTAAATTTGTCTGTGAGGATTCTAGCTTGGATATCAAATGTGTTTAAGTCCGAACAATTTTTCCTTATTCTTAAAAACTGTCCATAGGGGATGTTATTTCTCCATGGTCTGTGGTGGCAGCTTTTATAGTCAATGTATGCATTAGAATCAACGGTCTTAAAATGATTTCTGGATTTGATTACGTTTTTCTCCGTATATAGGACTATGTCGAGGTACTCAATCTCCCTGTTGCTGTAGTTTGAGGTGAATGATATTCCCCAATCATTATTATTCATGTGACTCACAAAGTTGTTGATTGAAGAAGTGTCTCCTTTCCAGATCAAGATCAGATCATCGATATATCTGCGGTAATATATGATGTTGGGGGTAAAGGGGTTGTTTTGTCCTATTAATAGATGTTCTAAGAGGCCCATAGTCAAGTTAGCATAACTGGGAGCTAGGCTCGATCCCATAGCCGTCCCCCGTCTTTGTAGGTAGGTGTTGTCCAAGAATGTGAAGTAGTTATGTGTTAACACAAAGGCTACTGAATTAATGAGAAAGATTTTCTGTTTTAATGGCATCACTGTGTCTTTTTGTAAGAAGTACTAAATGGATTTCAAACCGATTTTATGATGGATATTCGAGTACAGAGCGGACACATCAAGTGTCACCCATTTGTATCCGTCTTCCCAATGGATATTTGTTAGTTCCCTCTATAATTGTGTGGAGTCTTTCAGGTAGGATGGGAGTTCTCTCACTATCTGTTGTAGATGATAATCAACTAGCTCCGAGAGGTGTGATGATATGGAGTTAATGCCCGATATAATCGGTCTGCCTGGTGGATTGGTGGTGGTTTTATGTATTTTAGGCAACTGATCAAAATGAGCTATAGTGGGGTTTTTTATTAATATGAAATCTTTCTCTGCTCCAGTTAGGATTCCTTCTTCGTATGCCTCCATGATGAGAGACTTTAGTTCCATCCTGTATTCATCCGTTGGATCAAAGTCCAGCATTTGGTAGTATTCTTCATCCTTCAGTATTCGCTCTGCCTCTTCGATATAGTTCACTCTATCCATTATTACAATCCCCCCACCTTTATCCGCTGGTTTTATTATGATTGTAGGATTATGTTTCAGACTCTTACTGACAACTGGTAGCTCTCTGGAGATAGCAAGGACGCTAAGGGCTGCCCGACTACTGGTCGAAGCGGCGTGCTCCCGCCAATGACATTCAAACAACGCGGTAATGTTTATTTTTCCCTTTTATTTCGGCAACCTGTCTTGTGTGTACCTTTGTAAACTCTTAATCTTGTAACTTTTATTTTGTAACTTTTTACTTGTTTTTTGTAAATCTTTTGTATATTATTTTCTGCACTGTTCCACGTTTTTCCTGGAATATTAAATTGTTATTTAATAAGCTTGACTTCTTCTGTACTAAACTAACACTCATAGCCTAGAAGAGACTGAAGTGTACCTAAGTTCATGCCTGATTGTATGATTGAGCGACACTACCGTATGAGATTGTAGTTGCATTGTGTGTATGGGGCACTTCTGCGCTCGACAGCCGAGTGGGAAGTCTAACAGTATCGTTCAGAAAGACTGTTAGTGGTTTTGCTTCACTACAGTGTAAGATTGTAACTGTGTGTGTGTGTGTGGCGTTCTCGTATTCGGCCTAAGCGCAAAGCTGACCCAAATACGAAAATGCAGATTGCGTGTTGAGCACTCGACAGCTGAGTGGACGTGTCTAGCAACGGCTAGCGGTGACAGTGGGAAGTGTTTGAGGGGTCCCAGCCTTGTTTGTAGCTTGAATAAGGCTGCTCCCCGCTTGATCTGGTCAAACCCGCAGTCGGGAACCGTATACGCAGGCGTGCCGCGGGCCGGTTCCTGACATAATTGGCTGGCAGTGGTGGGATCGTTTAGTACATTAGTACGCAGTTTTGCTCGCTATTGTGAGTACTAAAGGCTGGAAGCTTGCTAGAAGCGACTAGCCTACAGAAGTCTACTCAGTGCAGAATCTATATCATTTTTTTTTTCTCAAAGATACACACTTGGTATTTTGCTTCCCCTCCCCCTTTTTCTTTTTATTTCACAACACGTTGGCTCAGAAAGCATCCAGCTATGCAAGGCAAAGCAAAGAGATACTACTCAACCTGTGTGAGCACAAAGGCATCGAGACGGTGAGCGGCCAGACTAAGGAGCAGTTAGTTCGTGCCCTCGAGGAGTATGATGAGGCAGAGCAAGCCCGTGCTTCAACGCCAGCGGATGCAGCTCACGACACGCCAGAGGAGGAATCGCTCCAGCCACAGGATGCGAGTGGAGACGATGTCCTGGATGATCCACCGGACATGGAGATGACATCTCTGGAAGCTGATCTACAGCTACTGAACTCGGCTGATCCTGAACTGCGCCTAAAGCTGATCCTACTGCACCGACAGGCAGAGAAGGAACAAGCGGCACAGCGACACCAGGCCAAGCGGGAAAGTGCTGAACGGCAACACCAGCTGGAGCTGGCTAAACTTCAGCAGCAGAACCGGTCTGCTGGACCCGCAGAACGCGAAGGTGAGCAAGTCCACAGAATCCCCCTGGATAAGTTCCCCGCTATGGACAAGGACTCTGACATAGACACTTTCTTACAGGGGTTTGAAAGGACTTGTCGGCAGTATGGGGTGCTCCGTGAGCAGTGGGCAAGGTATCTCACACCAGGGCTGAGAGGAAAGGCCTTGGAGGCGTTTGTGAGTCTCCCCCAGGAAGAAGAAACAGACTTTGAGGCTATTAAGAAAGCCATTATTGCGTGATACCACCTCACGCCAGAGGTGTATCGCAAACGTTTCAGGACAGTGCAGCGAGGTCCTAATGACAGTTACCTGGATCATGCTTGCAACCTGCGCACTGCCTTCCAGCAGTGGCTAAAAGGACTGTCAGTGGAAACCTTGGATGCCCTGCAGGAACTGATGATAAAAGACCAGTTCCTCCACACGTGTCCTGTGGATGTCCGGCTGTTTGTGCTGGACCGAGAACCGAAGACAGTGGATGCGGCTGCGGATTCCTACACGGCCCATAGAGCACCCGAGTCCCGGAGGACTACTCCATCCAGCTGGAGGGGAGAACAGATTGCTAAACCTGTTTCAACCAGCACCCAGAGGAGGCAACACCGCTGTCTCCTGGATTCAAGCAACCAACCACTGACACTCGGAAATGCTTTGTATGTGACAGGGTGGGTCATATCAGCACGACTTGCCCAGAGAGGAAGAGGGAGGCCCCAAAATCCAGTGAGGCCTCAAACCTCAGTGAAGTCTGTAATTAAAATAGAAAATATGATAAAATGTTCTATTTCTCAGATAATAGTCATTAAAAATAATGTATATATACAGTATTTATACAGTAATAGCTGTGCTTAGTCCACAAAAATGAAATAAGCCAATCAAAATTAGTTACTTGTGCTGCTTCAATAAAGCAGTCCCCGTATTTTTAAGGTCAGATATACATATCTGATTGTGACTGTATATATGATGTGTACACAGGAATCTCTTATATATACTAAATAACATCTATGCTGTAAGAATAAAGCCTGATGTGTAGCTGTGTCACGAATAGAGATGGTCAATGAGATGGAAATAATTCTGCATTGATGCTGGTTTATGCAAATGTATGCACTCCCTTTGCTGATGATATCAAATAATTTGATATGTTGTTAAAATTTGGTTTGGTGACTACAAATTAAAGGGTACCTGAGACGGGTGAAAAGTAAAGTTTTATACATACCTGGGGCTTCCTCCAGCCCCCTTCAGGCTAATCAGTCCCTCGCTGTCCTCCACCACCCGGATCTTCTGCTATGAGTCCTGGTAATTCAGCCAGTCAGCGCTGTCCGGCCGCATTCCGCTCCTACAGCCAGGAACATTCTGCACCTGCGCAATAGTGCTGCACAGGTGTAGTATGCTCCTGGCGGCGGAGTGTGTGCATGCGCACTACGCCCGACTGGCTCAAGTACCTGGACTCATAGCAGAAGATCCAGGTGGTGGAGGAGGACAACGAGGGACTGATTATCCTGAAGGCGGCTGGAGGAAGCCCCAGGTATGTATAAAACTTTAATTTCATCTGTCTCAGGTTTACTTTGTTACACAGTAGTACTATACTCTACATATGCACTCCCCACAGAGCTGCAGGGAATCCACTGAGAATGCTGTGCACATTGAACACAGAGGTGTTGTCTGTCACCCATAAACCTTGTTCAGATTGTGCATGAAGAATGTGTAATAGAGGAAGAATCTCCTCATTCCCCTGCAGAGTACCTGCACATCATTCTTACATGTACCCACACTTACATTGCCTAGGGCCTGATAGATGTTTTTTGTTCCTGTTTGCACCTTTTACAAGTACTCTTACCAAGGACTAGTTTTAGTCTAAAGGGAATAAATATAGTAGTCTACATATCCTTCTCACTTCAGTTGTCTTGTAAAATTCCTAAGCGTTGGCAGTTAAGAGACGAATTTCATGTTACATACTTTTAATCAACAAAATTGTAATATGCAAATTAGAGGAGTCGGAGTCGGTGGAATCCTAAACTGAGGAGTCGGAGTCGGTGGATTTTTGGACCGACTCCACAGCCCTGGGTTTATGATATGTGTAATGTGGGCGCTCCCTCAGCTGCCGTGGTAACCCGCAGCACTAGCGAGTCTACAGCAGAGGGACTGTCCACTGAAGTGACAAATGTTGCTGGGTCAGCAACCTCCACTTCGGAACCTGGCCCTGAGGGCCCAGGAGCCTCTCCGTCTGCAGCCTTCCTGGAATGTGTGACAGGCAGCACTGAGCTCTCTGGGGCTGTTTGATTTGACAGCAGCCTGGAACAGCTCAGGGGTCTGGCCAGCAGGTCACCAGCTGGGAGGGGCGGGCTGAGAGGGTTCTGGGAAGTTATTCCCTCGGAGCTGTCCGAAGTGGAGGAGGCAGATCGGCAGATAATCGTTCCCCAAATGGACCGAGAGATAGCTCCTGCCACTATAGAGAAAGTGCGGGTAGTGACGGTCGGAACCTGTCCCCAGCTGCAGCACTGTCTCTATGGTCGCGAATTCACGGTAGTCACTGACCCGCATTCCCCTGGTTGGTTACGTCAGGTTGCCAAGGGCAACGACACATTGCAGCAACCTGACCTAGCTTTCCAGTCATGTAGCTTGGAGCTAACTGACAGGTGGGGAACCCTCCTGAGGATGCTAAAGTGTTACCCCACCCGGCCAGGCCGTCAATGTAGGCTTTGGCAGGATGATTCGTTAGAATCATCTGCCAGCGCCATCTGGAAGAGGGGGCGTGTCAGGAATATAGCAGCTAGTTATGAGGCTAATGATGTAAGGATAAAAGGAACATATTTCTTTCATTTTTCCATCTGCTGTATATTTGGTCAGAGGTGTAGGTATGTCAGCCAGTCTGGCTTTTGGAAGGTGTCACCTGGATAATGTGAGTCTGTATGTAGATTAAATTTGCATTCACGGCAAAGATCAAGGGAACTGCCATTGTCTTCATTGAATAGACCAGTCACCTTCAATAGGCAAAGGAACTTGGACAGTAATTAGGAACTGTCTACCTAGCCACTAGCAAGGAAAAACTTACTTAGACAATTACTCGACCAGGTTGAAGCCCACACAGGTGGTCGGCTACCTCTTAGTCTGAATAGTGGGCTGGAAGTGGAATTGCTTTGAAATCTGTAAGTGTAAACAGGATACTTGTTGTTCTCAAGATACAATTTTTGCCTGTGGAAATTAGAGGAAGGGAATGTTGAAAGCTCTGACATTTGCATGTCTCAGCTAGCCCAGATGTGACAAGTGGCTCGGCAGACTGTGATGTCACAAACGGGGAAATTGCGTTAGTTTTGGGGATGGAACATTCAATGCCCCAGGCACCAAATGGGCCTATAAGAACCTGCGCAGGTCCTTCACAACTGGTAGCTCTCTGGAGATAGCAAGGACGCTAAGGGCTGCCCGACTACTGGTCGAAGCGGCGTGCTCCCGCCAATGACATTCAAACAACGCGGTAACGTTTATTTTTCCCTTTTATTTTGGCAACCTGTCTTGTGTGTACCTTTGTAAACTCTTAATCTTGTAACTTTTATTTTGTAACTTTTTTACTTGTTTTTTGTAAATCTTTTGTATATTATTTTCTGCACTGTTCCACGTTTTTCCTGGAATATTAAATTGTTATTTAATAAGCTTGACTTCTGCTGTACTAAACTAATGCTGCATACACACTTGAGATAAAAGTCTTTGGAAAAGGCAAGATCACAGACCAATTATACCCCATTCCATGTAGTATGAGAGACATACCTACACAGTCTATTCTATGGAGCTGCACTCCCCATCAGATAAAATCTTTGCAAGATGCTGCACACAAAGATGCCCGTACACACTCAAAAGATCATTATCTGCAAAAGATCTCTTCCTGCAATAGATCCATTCCTGCAAAATGCATTCATAGTCTATGAGATCTGCAGATCCTCATACACACCTTGTTTAACAGACTTCATCTGCATATCTGGCAATCATCTGCAGATCTGAAAATCCATCCTGGTGGATCTGATCTGCAGATGATCTTCAGATGATTGCCTGTTAAACAAGGTGTGTATGATGATCTGCAGATCTCATAGACTATGAATGCATTTTGCAGGAATGGATCTATTGCAGGAAGAGATCTTTTGCAGATAATGATCTTTTGAGTGTGTACGGGCATCTTTGTGTGCAGCATCTTGCAAAGATTTTATCTGATGGGGAGCGCAGCTCCATAGAATAGACTGTGTAGAGTATGGCTCTCATACTACATGGAAGGGGGTAAAATTGGTCTGTGATATTGCCTTTTCCAGAGACTTTTATCTCAAGTGTGTATGCAGCATAACACTCATAGCCTAGAAGAGACTGAAGTGTAACTAAGTTAATGCCTGATTGTATGATTGAGCGACACTACCGTATGAGAGTGTAGTTGCATTGTGTGTATGGGGCACTTCTGCGCTCGACAGCCGAGTGGGAAGTCTAACAGTATCGTTCGGAACGACTGTTAGTGGTTTTGCTTCACTACCGTGTAAGATTGCAACTGTGTGTGTGTGCGTGGCGTTCTCGTATTCGGCCTAAGCGCAAAGCTGACCCAAATACGAAAACGCAGATTGCGTGTTGAGCACTTGACAGCTGAGTGGATGTGTCTAGCAACGGCTAGCGGTGGCAGTGGGAAGTGTTTGAGGGGTCCCAGCCTTGTTTGTAGCTTGAATAAGGCTGCTCCCCGCTTGATCTGGTCAAACCCGCAGTCGGGAACCGTATACGCAGGCGTGCCGCGGGCCGGTTCCTGACAAAGGAGGCCATGTCATTAGTTTTTCTTCTTTTATACCCTTTCTTGCCAGCCACGCTGTGGAGTACTTGGACGCGTGTGATGGAGCATTGTCCTGCATGAAAAACATGTTTTTCTTGAAGGATGCAGACTTCTTCCTGTACCACTGCTTGAAGAAGGTGTCTTCCAGAAACTGGCAGTAGGACTGGGAGTTGAGCTTGACTCCATCCTCAACCCGAAAAGGCCCCACAAGCTCATCTTTGATGATACCAGCCCAATCCAGTACTCCACCTCCACCTTGCTGGCGTCTGAGTCGGACTGGAGCTCTCTGCCCTTTACCAATCCAGCCACGGGCCCATCCATCTGGCCCATCAAGACTCACTCTCATTTCATCAGTCCATAAAACCTTAGAAAAATCAGTCTTGAGATATTTCTTGGCCCAGTCTTGACATTTCAGCTTGTGTGTCTTGTTCAGTGGTGGTCGTCTTTCAGCCTTTCTTACCTTGGCCATGTCTCTGAGTATTGCACACCTTGTGCTTTTGGACACTCCAGTGATGTTGCAGCTCTGAAATATGGCCGAACTGGTGGCAAGTGGCATCTTGGCAGCTGCACGCTTGACTTTTCACAGTTCATGGGCAGTTATTTTGCGCCTTGGTTTTTCCACACGCTTCTTGCAACCCTCTTGACTATTTTGAATGAAACGCTTGATTGTTCGATGATCACGCTTCAGAAGCTTTGCAATTTTAAGAGTGCTGCATCCCTTTGCAAGATATATCACTATTTTTGCCTTTTCTGAGCCTGTTAAGTCCTTCTTTTGACCCATTTTGCCAAAGGAAAGGAAGTTGCCTAATAATTATGCACACCTGATATAGGGTGTTGATGTCATTAGACCACACCCCTTCTCATTACAGAGATGCACATCACCTAATATGCTTAATTGGTAGTAGGCTTTCGAGCCTATACAGCTTGGAGTAAGACAACATGCATAAAGAAGATGGTGTGGTCAAAATACTCATTTGCCTAATAATTCTGCACTCCCTGTACTAGCTTGCATGGTCCATGGTTAAAGGGGTCTATGGAGGAAAGGGGTGGCTAAGCCTCCCCCACTTCCCCAGAGCCCTTGTCCAATCCATGGACAAGGGGCTCTTCCCCACCTCCGGTGCCTCAGTAGGAGGTGGGGACCGACTACATCCAGGTGGGGGGGGGGGCTTATGGTGGCATCTGGGAGTCCCCTTTAAAGTGGATCCGAGATGAATTTTTATTAATTGCATAATTGTGTTCCTTACATATAGTTTATAGGGCATTCCTCAAGCCAAATACTTTTTTTCCCCTATAAACTAAAACAAGCCTCGCCCACAGCTTCTCCAACAAGCCAAGGCACTCAGACCCATGTAGCAAGGTCTTATGGGAGCTCAGTCTGGGCAGGAGGAGGAGGTTACTAGCCAGAGATTTCAGAGGCAAAGGGGAAGTGGGAGTAAATTTTTCACAGGCTGAGGGGTGGAGATGCTGTTGCAGATTACCTGTGTAATGACAAACAGAACATGGACCCTCTCATTGTATCACAGGAATAAATCATCTTAAACTATTGAAGCTGTATGCAGCCAGATTTGCTGTGTAAACTATCTAAACGTTAGATAAGCTATATAGAAAAGTTACTTGTTATAGTTAGTTTTTCATCTCGGATCCGCTTTAAAAAAAGAACCCCCAGATGCCAGCCCTCTCCCCAGGTGAAATGAGTATAGGGGTACAAAGCCCCTTACCCATTTCCACAAAGGGTCAAGTGTAAATAAAAACATTGCCACAAGTAAAGTCCTTTAACCACTTCCCCACCGAGGAGATTTACCCCTGAAACACCAGCACCAGAGCAATTTTCACCTTTCAGCGCTCCTTCAATTCATTAGTCTATAACTTTATTATTACTTATCGCAATAAAATGAACTAGATCTTGTTTTTTTCACCACCAATTAGGCTTTCTTTAGGTATGACATTATGCCAAGAATTATTTTATTCTAAATGTGTTTTAATGGGAAAATCGGAAAAAATGTGGGGAAAAAATCATTATTTTTCAGTTTTCGGCTATTATAGTTTTTAAATAATGCATGCTACTGTAATTAAAACCCATGAAATGTATTTGCCTATTTGTCCCGGTTATAAAACCGGTTAAATTATGTCCCTATCACAATGTTTGGCGCCAATATTTTATTTGGAAATAAAGGTGCAATTTTTTCAGTTTTGCATCCATCCCTAATTACAAGCCCATAGTTTATAAAGTAACAGTGTTATACCCTCTTGACATAAATATTTAAAAAGTTCAGTCCCTAAGGTAACTATTTATGTTTTTTTTTTTTTTTATTGTATTTTTTTTTTTTTTTTTTTTAATTACAAAAAAAAAATTGGGGGAGTGTGGGAGGTAATGAGTTAATTTTATTGTGTAAAACTAATGTATTTGTATGTGTAAAATGCTTTAGGGTGTAGATTTACTATTTGGCCACAAGATGGCCACAGTGATGCATTGTTCATGCGACCTGTAAGCGTCTGGAAGGACGCTTACAGGAAGCACTATGAGGCTGGGAAAATCACAATGATTGCGCTGTTTCTCATAGAAGCAGCAGATCATTGCGGGGGCTTAGATCAACGAACGGGAATGGATTTTCCCGTTCATTGATCTCCGGGCGAGCGGGCAGCGACATGCACGAGCGGTGGGACCACGCGCACGAGCAGCGGGAGCGCGGACAGAGGCGGTAGCACGGGAGGTACGGATTTCTCCATCCCTTGCTTTTATAAGGATGGAAAAAGGGACGGAGAAATCCATACCGCGGGGGGTTAATGGTTCATGTTCTTAAAGAGAACTCGAGGCGGGGTTCTCACAACAAAATCCCCATACAGAGGCTGGCTCTGACTATAGAGCCCAGCCTCTGTTGCTAATCCGATCCCCCCTAAATCCCCCCTGCACTCAGCCAGACCCCATAAATTACAGCCACGCTGCCGACACGCAGAGTGTCAGCAGCAGCTGTGTTTAGCTTCTGAACGTCAGTCTCCGCTCTCCCCCGCCTCCTGCACCACTCCGGTCCCTGCCCACGTCCCTTCCCTCCACGCTGATTGGAGGGAAGGGACGCGGGCGGGGACCGGAGCTCTGCAGGAGGCGGGGGGAGCGCCGAGACTGACGTTCAGAAGGCGCGGCTGTGATTTATGGGGTCTGGCTGAGTGCAGGGGGGATTTAGGGGGGATCTGATTAGCAACAGAGGCTGGGCTCGATAGGCAGAGCCAGCCTCTGTATGGGGATTTTGTTGTGAGAACCCCGCCTCGGTTTCTCTTTAATTAACAATAAATACTTACCTTTAAAAAAAAGTTCACACAGCAATCTGCTCAGAAAAGTCCCACACCAATATCCTCTAGATAACTTGATTGAAGATTTTTGCCGGTCGCAGCTACATACGCTGCTCCCTCGCACAGTCCTAAGGTATACTAAGTATAGCTGAGAGCCCCATCCCTCCCAATGCTGCACCGATGGTTCCTGCTGTCCTCTCCACCCCCCCCCCCATACCTATTGTACCCACCTATGCTGGCACCTAGAGCACCCATGGTGCACTAGGTGCCAGCATGGGTGGGTGTGATAAGTGTGGGGAGGATAGCGGGAGCCGGTAGAGCAGCATCCACACAGGACATAGCTCTCAGCTATGCTATGTATAGCTAAAAGCACAAGCATCTTCAAATAGTCCTCAATGGGAACATTGGGAATCTTCCTGATTATAGCCTTGGAGGGTGCTCTAGGTACCAGCATGGGTGGGTGTGATAGGTGTGGGGGGCAGAGATGAGAACGGGAGACGGCAGTGCAGCGTTGTGATGGACGGGGCTCTCAGCTATACTTGGTATAGCTGAGAGCTGCACAGAGGTGCGGCATGTGTGCCGGCGGTTGGTGATCTTTACTCAAGTTATCTAGAGGATATTGGCGTGGGACTAGTGATGAGCACAAATTTAATATAGCACAAATTTAATATAATTGTAATAATTACAATGCAAAATCATAATGTGAAATTTCGAGAAAATGTGTAATTTATTTTGCATGTAAACGTAATGCGTCTGTAATTTTGCATAATTATGTGAAATTTTGCATAATTGTGTGCTGACTTTAGCGGTTAATTGCAAAGCCCCCATACATCCTATCATCACCAAGATTCCTACGTATGTTGAAAAAAGACCTTAGTTTTCTTTTCTTTCTTTTTTTTTTTTTTCAAGATAAGTGATTTTGAAAATGCAAAGGAAAAATGTTTAACCTCAGAAAAATGAAAGTTTAAAACCCGTTTTTCCTTTACATTTTCAAAATCGATTATCTCAAAAACTACAAGTTCTTTTTCAAAAAACGGCAATGGCAATGATAGCATGCATGGGGCCTTTGTTATTAACTGCTAAAATTGGCATGAAATGATGGGCGCGGAAACTTTTTTTAAAGGTAAGTATTTACTGTTACTTAAAGGATACCACAACTGACATGTGGCATAATGAGATAGACATGGGTATGTACAGTGCCTAGCACACAAATAACTATGCTGTGTTCCTTTTTTTCTTTCTCTGCCTGAAAGAGGTAAATATCAGGTATGTAAGTGGCTGACTCAGTCCTGACTCAGACAGGAAGTGACTACAGTGTGACCCTCACTGATAAGAAATTCCCCCTTTTTTATCTCTTTCTTGCTCTCAGAAGCCATTTTCTGCTAGGAAAGTGTTTTATAGTTGGAATTTCTTATCAGTGAAGGTCACACTGTAGTCACTTCCTGTCTGAGTCAGGACTGAGTCAGCCACTTACATACCTGATATTTACCTCTTTCAGGCAGAGAAAGAAAAAAAGGAACACAGCATAGTTATTTGTGTGCTAGGCACTATACATACACATGTCTATCTCATTCTGCCACATGTCAGTTGTGGTATCCTTTAAGAACATTAACGGGCTTTACTCGTGGTTATGTTTTTATTTACACTTTGTGGAACTCATTTCACCTGAGGGAATGAGTTCCATAAATGAAAAATGTTTTTTAAAGTATCATTTTTCTGACTTTAAAAAACATTTTTACTTTGTATTTCTCAAAAACGACAAGGTCTTTTTGAAAAATTACTGTTTGACTTGTTGCCACTATTCACCTTAACCACTTGAAGACCATAGGCTTACACCCCCCTAGTGACCAGGCTATTTTTTACCAATTAGACGACCGCAGCTTTAAGGCCTCGCTGCATGGCTGTACAACTCAGCACACAAGTGATTTCCCCACCCCTTTTCTGCCCACCAACAGAGCTTTCTGATGGTGGGCGAGGATCACTCCCAGAATATTTATTTATTTTTGTAAATATTTATTTTTTATTTTTAAATAAATTTGTATATATATATATATATATATATATATATATATACGCACGCACGCACGCACGCACGCACACACACACACACACACACACACACACACACACACACACACACACACACACACACACACACACAGTGGCTTGCAAAAGTAGTTGGCCTCCTTGAAGTTTTCCACATTTTGTCACATTACTGCAGCAAACATGAATCAATTTTATTGGAATTCCACGTGAAAGACCAATACAAAGTGGTGTACACGTGAGAAGTGGAACGAAAATCATACATTATTCCAAACATTCTTTACAAATCAATAACTGCAAAGTGGGGTGTGCGTAATTATTCAGCCCCCCTGAGTCAATACTTTGTAGAACCTCCTTTTGCTGCAATTACAGCTGCCAGTTGTAACGATTGGGGAATTATCTCCGTGGTCAGCGCACAAGATGTGCGCTGACGCTGCGGAAATCCTCCACAAGCGTTTAAATAACAGAACTCAGCTTTGGTGTAATGCACCTGTAGAGAGGAATTCCCACTGGCAGATGGAGCTGTGGAGTGCAGAGGAATGAACCCTCTGCACTGCCACAGATGCCAGCTGGAAATTGTACGAGGTGAAACAATACAGGGCAAGATAGCCCCTAAAGAGAGAGTGAGCACAGAGACAGAATGTATGTATGTCCACCAATCCAGTCGCCACCTGGCGACGGTTGACATACAACAGCGAAAACCAAAGTGAGAAAGCAATCGCCAGAATGGCGATTGCTAATAGAGACACAAGACTGAATGAGACAGAGCGTGACTGAGTAGGGAAGACACAGCAACCCTAAAGAGAGAGTGAACACAGAGACAGGATGTATGTATGTCCACCAATCCAGTCGCCACCCGGCGACGATTGACATACAACAGCGAAAACCAAAGTGATAGAGACACAAGACTGAATGAAACAGAGCGTGACTGAGTAGGAAAGGCACAGCAAGGAACCACAATCTGAACGTCAAAGAAAATAACAAACGAACTACCTAAACGCAGTCACCGCACGAGAAGCGCAACAGCGACAAAACACGTTAATGGCACGGTCTCCGCACGAGAAGCGCAACGGAGACAAAACACGCCAACCCTGACTAACAAATGAACCTAACAAAGACGACAGACAAATAACGCGAACGCTTGCTAATCTGTTGCCTCCCACCAGACAACAGCGTTCGTGCTGGACAAGACAGACTAAAGGAGTAACCAGTAGCAACCGCAGCTAAGGTTATACTCCAAGACAGAGAATGGAGATCTACCGCCAGGGTGAATGCGATCTAGGAACGAGACCAAACGATTTACTGCCAGACGCCGCAGGCGATAGTACAATCGCAGGGACCAGACAAAAACAGCACAGGAATAAACAGTACAAATAATACAAAGCCTGACTGCACTATAGAGAATGCAAGATGCACTCCCCAATAATTAACTACACTAGAATCTTCGCCATCAATGAGCAGAGGGGCTGAAACTCCAGGAAAGTTAGCAGGAACAAACCTTCATGACCAGCAAGGAATTCTGGGAGGAAATGGTATTTATACTGCAAGCCATCAAAGGAAGCAGCTAAGCAATTTGCATGACAAGTGGATGCAAATTCCTCACCAGAATAGCAATTCTGAAACTTGCAGAATGAAGACAGGTCTCTTTTCCAGGGACCTGCAGCACTCAGACCTAAAAAATGGTCAAAAAGCTGTCTGCCTGTGCAGACAGCAGAGCAGATCATTACAGTACACCCCCCCCCCCCCCCCCCCCCCAGGGACTGCTTCCAGACGTCCCAAAAAACTGATATTTCCAACAAAACAGTCTGACTGAACACTCATGAAGGTCGGGTCAGCCCGACAAGGCCCAATTCCAGAGTCAATCCTCCCAAAACCGAACTCATAGGAAGCAGTAGCCACTAAAACATGCCCATCAGTACTACAAGCCTCAGTGTAACCTCCATCAGAACTGTGAGTGCAAGAGAACAACCCATCTAAACTCTCTGAGCAATACCCACCACCTTCCAGGGAACGTCCAAAAATACCAAACCTCCCACAATACCTATTCGAAGTGTCCCTATCAACACAAAAGCCACTGTTGATCCCATCCAAGGTACCAAGAAAGATTTCTCCCAGAATCTCCCAAAACACTTTGAAGCTCCGCAGAGATCCCAAGAGGCCAGAATGCTCACCAGGCTCAGATAGAGAACTATCAAGAACCCCTATGGAACCTATGACAATTCCGGATTCAGGATTACCAGGACAACCATCAAGATCAGGGCTTTCAGGGACCACTTCTGGGCATGCAGGCAGGCAATCCAGAACATGTCTCCACCGAGGAAGCATCTGAGCATGCTGGTAACCAAGACCCACTTGGGCATTCTGGCTCACAGAGCGCATCGGGGTACACTAGCATAAGAGAAACCTCAGGACATGTTGAGGAACTGCCAACCTCAGAGTCCGTCACGACAAGACCAAAACCAGGACCGGGCAGAGAATCATCACGAGTAGTGGTCACAAGTACTGGTCTTTCAAAAGAAGACTTGGACTCAGACTTAGAAGTCTCTGTGACTGCAACTCATCATTGACTACGCATGACTGAAGCTCCACAAGAGCTGCAAAAGTAGTCAGTATAACAGCAATGCCTACTGAAGTGGGCAATACCTCAGACGGCCATGCGGGGCAGGAGGCATCTCCTAAAAGTTCTACACCCTTTGGGAGGAACTCGGAGACCTCCAGAACATCAAACAAAACCTCAGGAGCATAATTTCCCAAGTTTTCCGACAAAGTAATCAAGGATTCTGAACTATCCATTTTACAGGGCCGAACATCAAATACATTCTGCGGACAGGGCAGATGACCCATATGTTACCATACGCTGGGACTGAATTTCATTATTAGGATGTGTGCTCCTAATCCCTAGATAGGTTTGATGCAATGAATGTTTGCATGTCTGCACTATGCATGTTACAGGGCCAGAGTTAGGACACCTATGTTTACCTGGGTACTTCTGCGCAGTATAGGTGACTAAGCATAAGAATGCATTATTCTGTGAACTAAAACCCCTGCTTTTAACTTAGCTGTAGGGATAACAGTGGTGCCTGGATGAGTGAATCTGTGAATGCATTTGTTTGAACATTTGCATGCGAGAGTGCGAAGGGTTAATAGATTTTTGCTGTTTTCTGGCCACACCCCCTTCAGCACCTCCCTTTTCCTTAATAACTTATTTAATGTCCTAACTAGAGGAGATGTGCCTGGATATATGTGTTTTTTTTTCACCACAATATCAGTCATACAGCACCCCCTGATGGTCTTTTTGTGAAAATGAATAGATTTCTCATGTAAAAGGGGGTATCAGCTACTGATTGGGATAAAGTTCAATTCTTGGTCATAGTTTCTCTTCAAGTTTCTCCTTCAGGCATTATACAGAACTGGATCAGAACCATGCAATAAGAAGTTTTGAATCAAATGCAGACTTATATATTATTCTGTAGGCTCAATCTGGCATGATGTCACACAGTTGTAAAAAGACTGGAATAGGAACGAGGAACAAGTGCTCCAATTCCACAGGACCTTTAACAAATTAATCAGCTCCATACTGTTGTGTACTGGAAGCCAACGGACAGACCCTCTTATCTGAGGAGGAATCAATTTGTTGGCTTGATGTCTGCATTTCTGCTCCTCGACTAACACTGGACCACGCTTCACTTGCAGCGCTGTACACAGTAAATAAATGGCAGTTTTGCCGTCTAACAGTCTTCCGGCGGCGGTCGCCGCTGGGAGACTGATGGCGGAGCGGAGCTCCGTCATTCATGTGGAGATGTGTGTGCGATCTCCTGCAAAACCCCGCCCCAGGACTTGATGCCAATCGGCGTTAGGCGGTCCTGGGGCTGCCGCCATGTTCACGCCCATTGGCGTTATGTGGTTGGCCGGAGGTTAGCATACATAACAACTGTGGTAGCAACAGCATATATGGGGGCTCTGCTGTTAACCGCTTAAGTCGGCACAAAATTATGTGAAATTACAAATGGATTACACAAAATCAATTGATTTTCCAAATCCTAATTGGCCATAATTGTGAAAATGTACAGGATATTTTGCATAATGCTAATAAGCAGATTACAATCATAAAAAGTAATGAATCATGCTCAGCTACACTGTAGATGAACTCAGATAACGGTAGTTAGTGTTAGGCATGAAGAGGTGGCAAATTAGTGATATGAGTGAAGAGGGGATGGTTAGTGTTAGGAGTGTTAAGAGTGGAGACGGAGGAGATTAGTGTTCAGAGTGGAGAGGGGGGAAGTTAGTGTTAGGAGTCAGCACAAAATTACAAATGGATTACACAAAATCAAGTTGAATTTCCCAATCATAATGGGCCATATTGCGCAAATTTTGCGTAATAGTAATTAGCAGATTATGATCATCACTTGTAATGGGTTCAGCTACACTAGTAATGGGTACAGCTCAGATACCAGCTCAGATAACAGTAGTTAGGCATGAAGAGGTTGCAACTTGCAGGTTAGTGTTAGGAATGGAGAGGGAGAGGTTAGTGTTAGGAAGAGGGTGGGGGAGGTTAGTGTTAGGAATGGAGAGGGAGAGGTTAATGTTCGGAATGGAGAGGGGAGGATAGTGTTAGGAGTAGAGAGGGGAGGATAGTGTTAGGAGTAGAGAGGGGAGGATAGTGTTAGGAGTAGAGAGGGGAGGATAGTGTTAGGAGTAGAGAAGGGGGAGGTTAGTGTTAGGAGTGGAGAGAGGGGGAAAAAAGGGGGTATTGGTGTTAGGAGTGAAGAAAGGAGATGTTGGTGTCAGGAGTGGAGAGGGGAGAGGTTAGTGTTAGGAGTGGAAAGGGGAGAGGTTAGTGTTAGGAGTGGAAAGGGGAGAGGTTAGTGTTAGGAGTGGAAAGGGGAGAGGTTAGTGTTATGAGTAGAGAGGGACAGGTTAGTGTTAAGAGTAGGATGGGGAGGTTAATGTTAGGGATGGAGAGGGAAGGTTAGTGTCAGGAGTGGAGAAGGGGGAGGGGGGGCTAGTGTTAGGAGTGGAGAGGTGGGATGTGAGGAGTGGAGAAGGGAGAGGTTAATGTTATGAATGGAGAGGGGAAGGTTAGTGCTAGGATATTAGAGGGAAGTTTTTGAAGATATTACTGATATTCTAATGATTGTTAATCTCCTGCTCCAAACGTCGGAGTATGTCTATACTAAGTCTTTCTAAATTTTGTGAAATCCTGTAAGTGGCATTGTTAATAACTCCGCTATTTTTGTGTTAAACAGGGAAGAAAAATGTGACTGTGGTGATTGATGATCTACAGGACACCAGTGAACGTGAGAGAGATCGGATCCTGCAGAATCAGCCCAGTATTGGGAAGTTGGCAAACAATCTGATCCTCATCAGTAAACAGCAGAAGACAATGTACAGGGAAAAACCTGAAACCAAGCAGTTCCAATGCAGAACTTCAAGATTTGTCTCTATCAACAAGTGAAAAAACAAGTATAATAACAACAGCATAAGTCTCTCTACAAAGAGGACCATCAGATCAGCTATAAGGTCCGTACACACGCCGGACTTTAGGCAACGACGGGTCCGTCGTTGCCTCCCGCTGGGTGGGCGTGCCAGCGACAGTCCGGCGTGTGTACGCTCTGTCGTCAGACTGATACGGCTGTTTCTGAGCGATCCGCCGGGCGGATCGCTCAGAAACAGCCGTATCAGTCTGACGACAGAGCGTACACACGCTGGACTGTCGCTGGCACGCCCACCCAGCGGGAGGCAACGACGGACCCGTCGTTGCCTAAAGTCCGGCGTGTGTACGGACCTATAGGTTTATAGTCAAGCAGTATACTGTTCGAAACAAATATTTATCCGATCACTGAAAAGCACACCCTGATATAATGTAACCACCAGAATTTACATCATTATAGAATTAAACAATATTTATCATATTTTTGGACTATAAGACGCTCCTGACCATAAGATGCACCTAGGTTTAGAGGACAAAAACCAGGGGAAAAAATATATACTAAACCTGGTGACTCCATGGTGAAGGGTTATCTCATGGATTATGCCCCCTTTGTACCTCATACTCCCTTGTACCTCTCATGTCTCCCTGTGTCCTGCTCTGTCCCATTTATGTCCCCATGTATCCACCTCTATGCCCCTTTGTGTCCTCCGTTTGTTTCCCTGTGCCCTCCTCTGCATGGGCACAGTACAGGGAGTCCCCGGCATTGTGGTGGGATGGAGGTTTGCATTGGCAGGTGTTCACAAGTCAGGAACTCCCTACATTTGGACTATAAGGCACAGTGACTTTTTTTCCCCACTTTTGGGGGAAAAAATGTGAGTCTTGTAGTCCAAAAAATATAGTAATATATTTTTTCAAGTAGACACTATACATAATTGTGTATGGTGGTTAAAAAAAAAATCAATGCTTTATTAGTTGTGATGTTCACATGCCCATGGTGCTTTCACAGTGGACAGGTCAGCATGGGCATTCTTCCTGATCTGTAGCTACACAGCTCCATACACACCAAGTTGTTCTGGCAACTCTCTCTCTCTCACGGCCAGCATTGTTTTTTTTTCTGCAAATTTTGCTACAGCTTCTTTGGAGGATGATCAAACCACACAGACTAGCTTTAATCTCTGCTACTGGCTGGCTAGTGGTCCAGCCTTTTAGTAGGCATTACATATTGCACACCTGGTATATCATACAAGACCTATGACTTTAGAGATGCTCTGACCAAGTCATTTAGCCATATATAGTTGTGGTCAAATGTATCAATACCTTTCTATGGAAGAAAAACAATGAAGAAGTACCTCCCAAAAAGTGATTTAACCACTTTTAGATGAACAGTCTTTGGCCCCTTAAGGACCAGATACTTTTATTTTTCCAAAAGCTAAGCTGTGATCATTGTGATGGCTCACATTTATCACGTGGTCAGGAGCCAATAAAATCTGCTCCTGACCAACGCACGGAGCTGCATGACAGCAGAGCGAGTGAGCTGCATCTTTGACAGAGTAACAGAGTAAACTATTAGAGGGAGTGGCACGAACAGAGAGTGCAATGGAGCGTGCAGCGAGACTGATTGAAATATATGCCCTGGCAGCAATAACAACTCCCAAACAGGGAGTAGATTTCAATCACTGCAGTCCGCAAGAGGTTAATGCATAACAATTGTGTCTTTATACCTGTATGCCACTGATAGGCGATCAAATAAAGCAATGGAAATGGGAAAAGTATTTCTTCTTTCTTTTACAACGATATTCTAAATTGGTCTGGACATACATGTTGGTAGAACGGATTATAAATAATTAGATTGTTTTGTTTTTCCAAACTATGTTTTTCTTTAACCATTTTAGCCGCACAAACGTGAGACTCATGGCCACGGCTGCTGCTGCTACAGCGCAGGTACACGAGACTCACGTTCATGCACTTTGCAGGGGTGCGCATGGAAGTGTGCGATTGCGATGGCCACAGAGACAGGTGAGATTAGTGGCAGGGGACAGAAATCCCCTGAACCAATCCATGCTTGTGCAGCGAGAATGATCACTGTTTTTGCTCAATCAATGTAGGTGACGTGTGCGCGACTGTGCCGCCGTTCATTCCCGCTCGCTCCTGCCGCCCATTAGAGGGCAGATGAATGAATGGTTCCTATTCATTAATCTAATCCCGTGTGAATAATCATTGGCATAAATGAGATGCCGCAATTATTTGTAACTTCTGACGTATCACGTCCACACATTACTTCCTATTTGCGTACTTAACCACTTTAGCCTTCAGTCGTTTTCACTTTATGCATCCGAGCAATGTTCACCTCCCATTCATTAGCCTATAACTTTATCACTACTTATCACAATGAACTGATCTATGTCTTGTTTTTTCCGCCACCAATTAGGCTTTCTTTGGGGGGTACATTTTGCTAAGAGCCACTTTACTGTAAATACATTTTAACAGGAAAAAATGGAAAAAATGCATTATTTCTCAGTTTTCGGCCATTATAGTTTTAAAATAATACATGCCTCCACAATTAAAACTTACGTATTGTATGTGCCCATTTCTCCCGGTTATTACACCGTTTAAATTATGTCCCTATCACAATGTATGGCGACAATATTTTACTTGGAAATAAAAGTGCATTTTTTCCGTTTTGCATCCATCACTATTTACAAGCTTATAATTTAAAAAAAAATAGAAATATTTCATGTTTACATAGATATTTAAAAAGTTTAGACCCTTAGGTAAATATTTATGTGGTTTTTTTTTTTAATTGTAATGGTTTTTTTTTTTTTATTATTACACATTTTATGTGGGTATTTTTGGGAGGGTGGGATGCAAATACATTTTTTTTTGTACATATTGGTCTATCTATCTAAATTTTTTTTGCATTTTCATGCAGTTAGCTTTTTGGCCACAAGATGGCAGCCATGAGTTTGTTTACAATGACGTCACTCTAAGCATAACACAGACGCTTAGAGTGACGTCGGGGGAAATAGGAACAGAAAAACCTCAGCTTCCGTGCGAAGCTGACGGTTTTTCTCGGGAGGAGAGCAATCAGTGATCGGGCACCATAGCCCGATTCACTGATTGCCTGGCTAGCGGGCCGGGAGTGCACTTGCACGCACGCGATCAGCCGCGGGGGCGCACGGCAGCGCACATGGCCTCTTGGGCGTAGCTAGTACGTCCAGGAGGCCAAAGTAGTTAAAGGGGAACTTCAGCCTAAACAAACATACTGTCATCAAGTTACATTAGTTATGTTAATTAGAATAAATAGGTAAAATAATCTCTTACCCACCCTGTTTTAAAAGAACAGGCAAATGTTTGTGATTTTATGGGGCTGCCATCTTTGTCATGGGGGCAGCCATCTTTTTGGTTGAAAGGAGGTGACAAGGAGCAGGAGACACAGTTCCAACTATCCTGTGTTCTGATTACCCCTCCCAGCTGCACACACTAGGCTTCAAAAGTCAAATTCAAAATGTAAAAAAAAAAAAATTGCACCAAAACAGCAGGATGAGAACAACAAAATCAGAAATCCCATCATGCTTTGCATAGCATCAGGGGAAAAAAGTCCGGGCAGTTTTTTTCTGTGCAGCTAAAAATGAGGCTTGTATAAGAGAAACAAAGTTCTGATGCTGTGAAACTGTTAAAGAAACACAAAGCCTTTTCAGTGCTCCTGAGTCGATTTTTAGTCCGGAGGTTCACTTTAAAGTAGGCTAATATGGAATAATGCGCGAGGACATTTTTTTATCCAAATAGTAAATTACACCTACTTATATACATTTTAATAAAAAGACCCACACAATTCAATTATGGGCTTGTAGTTAGTGATGGACGTAAAACAGAAAAAATGCACCTTTATTTTACAAATAAAATACTGTCTCCATACATTGTACTAGGGATATATTTTAAATGTTACAATAACCGGGACAAATGGGCAAATACAATGTGTGGGTTGTATCCGCACTAGAACATTTTATTTTAAAACTATAATGGCCGAAATCTGAGAAATAATGCATTTTTCATTATTTTTCTTATTTTTCCTGCTAAAATGCATTTAGACTAAAATAATTCTTAGCAAAAGGTACCACCCAAAGAAAGCCTAATTGGTGATGAAAAAAACAAGGTATAGATCATTTTGTTGTGATAAGTAGTGATACAGTTATTGGGAAATGAATGGGAGAAGCACTGAAATGTGAAAATTCCTCTCGTCCATAAGGTGAAAACAACCCACGGGCTGAAGTGGTTAGTTAGTATTGCACAAGAGTCAAAATGTACAGGATCTTCTAAAAAAATTAGCATAATGTGATAAAGTTCATTATTTTCTGTAATGTACTGATAAACATTAGAATTTCATATATTTTAGATTCAAATACATACAACTGAAGTAGTTCAAGCCTTTTATTGTTTTAATATTGATGATTTTGGCATACAGCTCATGAAAACCCAAAATTCCTATCTCAAAAAATTAGCATATTTCATCCGACCAATAAAAGAAAAGTGTTTTTAACCACTTGAGGACCGCAGCGCTGCACCAAGTAAAAAAGAAAGGGTGTCCGCACAATGTCCCTTGCATCAGGTTCCTTTATTATGGACGTATCCACGCCAAAACACACATCATGTAGCTGACATGTTTCGAACCAAACGGTTCTTACTCATAGCTAAAAATGTATGACACCAGACACTATATATACCAGCCTCCTGTGGAGGGGGAGGTCCCACAATTAGAGGCACTCCCCTAAGCACCACATCCAGGAAGGGATATTCACATTCCAAAGAGAAACAATCCTTGATGGTATATTTCATACGAAATGTCTGTACTCTGTCAAATTTTATTTAAAAATATGTAGAAAAAGTTCCCAATATAAAACAAATAAAATCGGATAGTAAGAGAGCAGGAGAAACACATACACCGGAGCAACTCCTCACTAAGTTATTAATGCTAGGTCCCAACGGGAATTTAAACCCATTGGAAGTCTCGTTCCCAGTCTAAAAATCCATAGAGCCTCTCGGCTGGTAAGCCGTTTGACCAGGTTACCCCCTCTCTTGGCTGGAAAGATCCTCTCCAGACCATGAAAAGAGAACGAAGCCATATTTCCACCATGGACCTGGCGAAAGTGCTTCGCTACATTAGAAATATTAGTAGTGAACCACCCTGGGCCGCAATAATGTTCACCAATTCTGGCACGTAAAGGTCTGGTAGTGCACCCCACATACTGTAGGGAACACTCCGTGCACGTGACAAGATATATCACATAAGGCGTGCCACAATTGATGAATTCCTTAATGGGGAACCTACGTCCATTTGAGGTTGATATTGCCTCCCGTGTTCGTTTATGTACACTACAATAGTGGCATGTTCTCACCCCACATTTGTACGAGCCGGTCAGACTGAGCCAGGTTGAGGATCTAGGATTAGACTCAAACAGGCTAGGCAAGAGGGATTGGGCCAGAGTGGGGGCGCGCCTACTAGCAAAGCGTACTCCCTGTTGCAAAATACCCCGCAAGTCCTCATCCCCTTTTAATACAGGAAGATACTTTCTCAAAATGGAAACTATCCTGTTAAATTCCACACTGTAAGTGGTAACGAAGGTGGGCCTCGAATCTGTGGTTTTGTTTCTTCCAATTGTTGTCAGTAGATGATCCCTACTTTTTTTGTTGGCTCTCGTTTTTCCTTTGTTAATCATCCACCCAGGATAACCTCTATCCAAGAGTCTATTCTCCACCCTCTCAAATTCTTCCCCGAGCCACGTCTCCTCTGAACAATTACGTCGCGCCCTGATAAATTCACCCACAGGGACCGCACAGATGGTATGCTTTGGATGGCAACTCGTGGCCCGGAGAGTTGTGTTACCACTACAGGGCTTCCGGAATGTCCTAGTGTGTACTCTCCCTTGGACAGGGTCTCCCACTAAGGTGACATCTAAGTAGTCTATTGAGCCCACCCCCCAGCTATGGGTGAACTGTAGATTCAAAGAATTACTATTGAGGTCACTCACAAAGGCGGGGATATCCTCAGGGATTCCTTGCCAGACCAATAATAGGTCGTCGATGTACCTCCCGTACCACGCAACACTCCCCAGACGGCGACCCCCACCCCCAAAGATGTGGCTCTCCTCCCACCACCCCATATAGAGGTTGGCCAAAGATGGGGAGAACTTGGCCCCCATGGAGGCGCCACACCTCTGGAGGTAGAAGCCGCCATCAAACATGAAATAATTGCGGGTCAGGAGGTACTCGACAGCCAAATAGATGAAGGTCCGGAGATCCTCAGTGTAAGAGGAGTATTTTTCAAGATGGTATTTGACAGCTTCAATGGCTAAATTGTGGGGGATACATGAATATAGGGCCTTCACATCGATGGTAATCCATACAAAGTGTTTTTCCCACACAAAACCCTTCAAGCTAGAAAGCAAGTGCTTGGTGTCTCTAATATAGCCCGGAAGGCGCCTGACCAGCGGCTGCAACATTGAATCGACCCACTCACTCAGGCGCTCCCCCAGAGAGCCAATGCCAGCCACAATGGGCCTGCCCTCCGGGGGAGCGCCCGGTTTGTGAATCTTGGGAAGATGGTGGAAGACCGGGGTGATCGGATCAAGGACACCCAAATAGTCCACCACTCTTTGATCTAACACACCCGAACTTTGTCCAAAAGACAACAAATCAACATACGTTCTAAAGTCTGAATTATCAGACAAATCAGTGCCTTTTCCTACTGATGCGGGTGATCACCGGGGGGATGGGGGCAAGGGACTCAGTGAGGACCATCTCATAGGTTTGGGAGACTTGGCATATGACGTTAACAGGTGCCAGAAATTTGCAGCTGTTTTCTCTAGAAAACCATATGTTGGGGGCATAGAGCCAGAGATTGGCTTAAGGACATCTTTTTCACAGCTGGAGTCCCTCATTGAGAAAGAAACTAAAGTATTTTTCTGATGGTGAAGCAACCGGGGGCAGGGTTAACAGAGCTAGGGATAGCGTTACTGATATTGGAGACTTTAGGGAGCTCAGTGCAAGATGGGCCTTGGATTCTCTGGCCGCAGAAAGCACTGGTTTAGTCTCCCTAGATGATGTCAAACCGATCCTTGCCCGTAACCCGTCTTTTTATCCCCTGACCAGCCGGACACATCATGTGGAAACCTTTCAGGAGTTGGTGGAGAGAGATTTGGTGGAATTGGAAGGGGCCTTGAGTAAAAACAGACCGAACCTGACGCACCAGGAGCGACAGGCCCTCTCTAGTCTTCAAAGCAACTCAAATATAGTTATCCGGAATGCGGATAAAGGAGGTGCTGTCGTGGTCCTGGATAGCGACAGTTATAGGTCTGAGGCCCTTAGGCAACTAAATGACTCTATGGTATATCAGAAATTGGGAGCAGACCCTATGAGGGTTTTCCAGAGAGAATTGTTTGATTTGTTGTCTTTTGGACAAAGTTCGGGTGTGTTAGATCAAAGAGTGGTGGACTATTTGGGTGTCCTTGATCCGATCACCCCGGTCTTCCACCATCTTCCCAAGATTCACAAACCGGGCGCTCCCCCGGAGGGCAGGCCCATTGTGGCTGGCATTGGCTCTCTGGGGGAGCGCCTGAGTGAGTGGGTCGATTCAATGTTGCAGCCGCTGGTCAGGCGCCTTCCGGGCTATATTAGAGACACCAAGCACTTGCTTTCTAGCTTGAAGGGTTTTGTGTGGGAAAAACACTTTGTATGGATTACCATCGATGTGAAGGCCCTATATTCATGTATCCCCCACAATTTAGCCATTGAAGCTGTCAAATACCATCTTGAAAAATACTCCTCTTACACTGAGGATCTCCGGACCTTCATCTATTTGGCTGTCGAGTACCTCCTGACCCGCAATTATTTCATGTTTGATGGCGGCTTCTACCTCCAGAGGTGTGGCGCCTCCATGGGGGCCAAGTTCTCCCCATCTTTGGCCAACCTCTATATGGGGTGGTGGGAGGAGAGCCACATCTTTGGGGGTGGGGGTCGCCGTCTGGGGAGTGTTGCGTGGTACGGGAGGTACATCGACGACCTATTATTGGTCTGGCAAGGAATCCCTGAGGATATCCCCGCCTTTGTGAGTGACCTCAATAGTAATTCTTTGAATCTACAGTTCACCCATAGCTGGGGGGTGGGCTCAATAGACTACTTAGATGTCACCTTAGTGGGAGACCCTGTCCAAGGGAGAGTACACACTAGGACATTCCGGAAGCCCTGTAGTGGTAACACAACTCTCCGGGCCACGAGTTGCCATCCAAAGCATACCATCTGTGCGGTCCCTGTGGGTGAATTTATCAGGGCGCGACGTAATTGTTCAGAGGAGACGTGGCTCGGGGAAGAATTTGAGAGGGTGGAGAATAGACTCTTGGATAGAGGTTATCCTGGGTGGATGATTAACAAAGGAAAAACGAGAGCCAACAAAAAAAGTAGGGATCATCTACTGACAACAATTGGAAGAAACAAAACCACAGATTCGAGGCCCACCTTCGTTACCACTTACAGTGTGGAATTTAACAGGATAGTTTCCATTTTGAGAAAGTATCTTCCTGTATTAAAAGGGGATGAGGACTTGCGGGGTATTTTGCAACAGGGAGTACGCTTTGCTAGTAGGCGCGCCCCCACTCTGGCCCAATCCCTCTCGCCTAGCCTGTTTGAGTCTAATCCTAGATCCTCAACCTGGCTCAGTCTGACCGGCTCGTACAAATGTGGGGTGAGAACATGCCACTATTGTAGTGTACATAAACGAACACGGGAGGCAATATCAACCTCAAATGGACGTAGGTTCCCCATTAAGGAATTCATCAATTGTGGCACGCCTTATGTGATATATCTTGTCACGTGCACGGAGTGTTCCCTACAGTATGTGGGGTGCACTACCAGACCTTTACGTGCCAGAATTGGTGAACATTATTGCGGCCCAGGGTGGTTCACTACTAATATTTCTAATGTAGCGAAGCACTTTCGCCAGGTCCATGGTGGAAATATGGCTTCGTTCTCTTTTCATGGTCTGGAGAGGATCTTTCCAGCCAAGAGAGGGGGTAACCTGGTCAAACGGCTTACCAGCCGAGAGGCTCTATGGATTTTTAGACTGGGAACGAGACTTCCAATGGGTTTAAATTCCCGTTGGGACCTAGCATTAATAACTTAGTGAGGAGTTGCTCCGGTGTATGTGTTTCTCCTGCTCTCTTACTATCCGATTTTATTTGTTTTATATTGGGAACTTTTTCTACATATTTTTAAATAAAATTTGACAGAGTACAGACATTTCGTATGAAATATACCATCAAGGATTGTTTCTCTTTGGAATGTGAATATCCCTTCCTGGATGTGGTGCTTAGGGGAGTGCCTCTAATTGTGGGACCTCCCCCTCCACAGGAGGCTGGTATATATAGTGTCTGGTGTCATACATTTTTAGCTATGAGTAAGAACCGTTTGGTTCGAAACATGTCAGCTACATGATGTGTGTTTTGGCGTGGATACGTCCATAATAAAGGAACCTGATGCAAGGGACATTGTGCGGACACCCTTTCTTTGCTCTTGTCTCGTTGGATTGGCCTGTCCCGGTTCCAGCACTGTCCCAGGGAAGTGTGAGCGGATTTCTGGTGATTTCTATCTGGCTGCACCAAGTAAATAGACGGCGTGATCGCCGTCTAACAGTCTCCCGAGCGGCAATAGCCGCTCGGAGACTGAAGGCGGGGCGGAGCTCCGCTCTCCGAGCATGAGATGCGCGCGCACCATGCGCGCGATCTCATGCAAAACAGAGCCCCAGGACTTTACGCCAATTGGCGTTAGGCGGTCCTGGGGCTGCCGCCGCGGCCACGCCTACTGGCGTGACGCGGGCGGCAGAAGGTTAAAACAAAAAAAAAAGTCAACCTTCAAATAATTATGTTCAGTTATGCACTCAATACTTGGTCGGGAATCCTTTTGCAGAAATGACTGCTTCAATGCGGCGTGGCATGGAGGCAATCAGCCTGAGGCACTGCTCAGGTGTTATGGAGGCCCAGGATGCTTCGGTAGCGGCTTTAAGCTCATCCAGAGTGTTGGGTCTTGTGTCTCTCAACTTTCTCTTCACAGTATCCCACAGATTCTCTGTGGGGTTCAGGTCAGGAGAGTTGGCAGGCCAATTGAGGACAGTAATAACATGGCCAGTAAACCATTTACCAGTGGTTTTGGCACTGTGAGCAGCTGCCAGGTCGTGCTGAAAAATGAAATCTTCATCTCCATAAAGCTTTTCAGCAGATGGAAGCATAAAGTGCTCCAAAATCTCCTGATAGCTAGCTGCATTGACCCTGCCCTTGATAAAACACAGTGGACCAACACCAGCAGTTGACATGGCACCCCAGAACATCACTGACTGTGGGTACTTGACACTGGACTTCAGGCATTTTGGCATTTCCCTCTCCCCAGTCTTCCTCCAGACTCTGGCACCTTGATTTCCGAATGACATGTAAAAGTTGCTTTCATCCGGGAAAAGTACTTTGGACCACTGAGCAACAGTCCAGTGCTGCTTCTCTGTAGCCCAGGTCAGGCGCTCCTGCCGCTGTTTCTGGTTCAGAAGTGGGTTCATGCTTCCATCTGCTGAAAAGCTTTATGGAGATGAAGATTTCATTTTTCAGCACGACCTGGCACCTGCTCACAGTGCAAAACCACTGGTAAATGGTTTACTGACCATGGTATTACTGTGCTCAATTGGCCTGCCAACTCTCCTGACCTGAACCCCATAGAGAATCTGTGGGATATTGTGAAGAGAAAGTTGAGAGACGCAAGACCCAATACTCTGGATGAGCTTAAGGCCGCTATCGAAGCATCCTGGGCCTCCATAACACCTGAGCAATGCCACAGGCTGATTGCCTCCATGCAACGCCGCATTGAAGCAGTCATTTCTGCAAAAGGATTCCCAACCAAGTATTGAGTGCATAACTGAACATAATTATTTGAAGGTTTACTTTTTTTGTTTTAAAAACACTTTTCTTTTATTGATCGGATAGAATATGCTAATTTTTTGAGATAGGAAATTTGGGTTTTTATGAGCTGTATGCCAAAATCATCAATATTAAAACAATAAAAGGCTTGAACTACTTCAGTTGTGTGTATTTGAATCTAAAATATATGAAAGTCTAATGTTTATCAGTACATTCCAGAAAATAATGAACTTTATCACAATATGCTAATTTTTGGAGAAGATCCTTTAAAGTCAGTCATTCAACCTATTTAAACTGTGGCTGGATTCACAGTGGTCAGTTGCATAATGCATGCAATAAAGTGAGTGTAAACTGTAATGGAGACTGGATATAGACTTTAATACAAAGCCTGCATGCAGTTAGCAAGTTAGAATAATGCAATCAGTTACAAATAAATACCAGCCCTATAGAATTGTATGGGCGGTGAGGTGACATGCAGAATTATTCTGCAAGGCTACTAAGCACTGCAAACTAGGCCTGAGAACAATAGTTATTCTGCTGTTTCAAATCTACATGTGTCTCACACAGAACGTGGGCCAGAAAAAGCAAAGGAGAGGGTTGTCTTAAAGTGGACCTGAACTCTTGCACAGGACAGAAGGAAAACATAGAGAAATGCACTATGTATGTATTTAGAGAGTTTATCCTGTCTAATTCCCCCTCATCTGTGACTAAGCACAAGTTGTAATTTGATCCCTCAGTGATGTCAGCTAAGTTAATTGGTAAACACAGGATGTTAACAATATGTTTGCTTCCACGAAAACGGGAAGTAGACAGACTGCAGATTTATTGCAGGACTTGTATCAGCTGTAACAAAATGTTGTTATGTTGTTGCTTATTTTGTAGAGCAGAGAGGAAGTTCTGAGTTCAGGCCCACTTTAAATGATCAGGAAGAGAATTATAGATTTTTATTTTTTTTATTTTTTTTTAAGTGCAAAGCTATAATGCAATCTCTAAGCAGTATAATGTTCATGTGACAACATTTAAAAATGTTACTAACAAATTTAGTCAAACTCACTGGAAATGGTCACAGAAGGAAAATCTACTCCAGGAGGGGTAAACATATCATGAAAATTGTAGACCAAAAGCCAAGAAGAATTTCCGAAATAGATAGTTGAACGCCAAGGTCAAGGTCCATACGTGCCCGATCTCACTGCCGCTACTTTTTTCGGGGACAGTGGGTTCAATGGAAGATGAATTAGGAGAATTACACAATAGAAAAAACACACAAACAAAAAAATTGTTAAAATGCATATTGGCAAGCCAAAAAGATAGACAATGATTTTTACAGCATTTATGCACGCACGCACGCACGCACGCACGCACGCACGCACGCACGCACACACACACACACACACACACACACACACACACACACACACACACACACACACACACACACACACACACACACACACACACACACACATTCATACACTACTACACAACCATAGTGGTTCCTGTCATGATATAGCAGCTAGTTGGGATGTTGGGATAATACAGAAGCATATTTTTCATTTTGCTGACTGTATCATATGTGTATGTCGGCTACTGCCATTCTGGCTGTGGGGGATGCTGTGATTGTCTGTATGACAGGATGAAGTACATTGAGCATGTATTCAGTCCTCTGGAAGTTGGAAGCTGCTAATTGGATCTCCTGTAGTACATTTGCATCTGAGGGTGAACAATCGCAGTCAGGTCTTCACCTTTGATCTGCTGTCTCAGATGTGATTGTCTGTGTCTGTTTACAGGTAATTACATAACAACATTGCATGGAACTCTGTGTACAGGTAAACAGCTACCTGTGGCCAAAATACCATCTGACTAATTGAGTCTCCCAAGTTCCAAAGTGGACAGGAAAAGCCTTGGAATTTACAAATGACAGGAGGAAGCCTCACTCCACAATCTTTTGATGTATGTACTAGACTATAGCTTTACCGGTGGAAATTGGATTTAGGGAAGTGTTTTGAAATCTCTGAAAGATCAGAAACTAACACAGGAAGCTTTGAAGTTTGCATATCACAGAAAGGATATGACCAGATGTCACAATCTGGGAAATTGCGTTAGTTTTGGGGACGGAACATTAAATGCCCCAGGCCACCAAGCGGACTATATAACTCAGCCTGGGACAGTCACAGATCATCTTCTCTTGGAGGTAGCGCATAGCTAGGGATGATCCCGAGCGAATCGGAAACTGCATTCTCCCGCCAACCACGTTCTAACCTGCGCTGGTAACGTTATTTTATGTACCTTTTATTTTAGCAACTTGTCTTTGTAAAGAATAGCGGAGATGCCGCCGCATGGCCAAGCGACATGGCGGCTATCTCCGCGTATCAGCCGGCGGCCTCTGCCGCGCAGCTACATGCTGCTGCTTTGCCTGGTCCTTCTAGTGCACATAGATTGAGAGCTACGCGCGCACCAGACGACAGGACCTTTATGCAAGTAGAAGGGGAGTAAGCTGATCAGCCGGTCAGCTGACTCCAGCTCTGCTCCGGATTGGCTGAGTGACTGGGGCGGCGCTGTGAGCACTTTGAGTATATATAGGACCAGATTGTCATTTGCTGGTTGTCTGCTGTTGCGAACGCTAACGTGCTAGCGCTCAGACCCTAGTCAGATCTCATAGTGTGTTAGAACCGGCTGGAGCTGGGAATTCACACTTAGCCAGTTTCTGTTGATAGCTTAAAGTACTAATTGCATTGTGATATTTGTGTGCTATTCGTTAGTCTAGATCCCAGGTGTTGAAACCAAGGACTTCACACCTAGACTAGGATATTGTTATATTTTAGGTGATCAGTCCTGCAGTACAGTCTGCAACACTTGCTCCTCAAGTGTCTGCTAGCTGCAGTAGAGTCGTAATCACCTGCTCCTCGGGTGATTGTCTTTGTTGTCCAGTCAGTGGTCCCTGCTCCTCAGGTGTCCACTGGCTGCAGTACAGTCTGAATCCCCTGCTTCTCAGGGGATCCCTGGCTGAAGGTTCATCTGCAATCATCTGCTTCTCAGGTGAACAACCCTGCAGCACAGTGAGTGGGCACTGCTCTTCAGGTGTCCACTGGCTGCAGAACAGTCTGAATCCCCTGCTCCTCAGGAGATTCTTGGCTGCAGTGTAGTCTTCTATCACCTGCTCCTCAGGTGACACTCCTTGCAGTACAGTCAGTGTTTCCTGCTCCTCATGTGCCACTGGCTGCAGTGCAGTCTGAATTCCCTGCTCATCAGGGGATTCTTGGCTGCAGTATTGTCTGAGTCTCCCACTTCTCGGAAGATCTCCTCTTCTCATTACTGTTGCACCAAAACACTACTCTACATTGGTTGTCCTGTGTCTTGCTATACTTCTATTATTGGTGATTCTGCAGATCACCACATAATCAGGTATAGCGTCTGTATTATTGGTGATACTGCAGATCACCAATAATCAGAAAAATCTGCGTTGCTGACACCAATCGTTAGTCTTGTTGTGTATCCTTGTAACTTTTATCTTTGTAATTTTTTACTTTGTTTTTGTAAATCTTTTGTATATATTCTTTTCTGCATTGTTCCACTTTTTCCTGGAATATTAAATTGTTATTTAATAAGTTTGACTTCTCCTGTACTAAACTAACACTCATAGCCTAGAAGGAGAGACTGCAGTGTAACTTGCATTACAAGTCAGTGCCTGATTTGCCGTGCTACTGTACAATTGTACTGTGTGTGTGTGTGTGTGTGTGCGTGAGATTCCCGTATTCGGCCTAAAGCGCAAAGCTGACCCGAATACGAAAACGCGGATTGCGTGCTCAGCACTGGACAGCAGAGTGGACGTGTCTAGAAACAGCTAGTGGTGGCAGTGAGAAGTGTTTGAGGAGTCACAACCTTGTTTTTAGCTTGAATAAGGCTGCTCCCCACTTGATCTGGTGAAACCAGCAGTCGGGAACCGTATCTGCAGGTGCGCCGCGGGGCCGGTTCCTGACATAATTGGCTGGCAGTGGTGGGAACGTTTAGTACATTAGTACACAGTTTAGCTCTCTATTCTGAGTACTAAAGGCTGGAAGCTGTTCGAAGCAACTAGCCTACAGAAGTCTACTCAGTGCAGAATCTATATACATTTTTTTTCTCAAAGATACACACTTGGCATTTTGCTCCCCTCCCCCTTTTTATTTTTATTTTTCAACACGATGGCTCAGAAAGCAACCAGCTATGCAAGGCAAAGCAAAGAAATACTACTCAACCTGTGTGGCACAAAGGCATTGAGACAGTGAGCAGCCAGACTAAGGAGCAGTTAGTTCGTGCCCTCGAGAAGTATGAGGCAGAGCAAGCCCGTGCTCCAACGCCAGCGGATGCAGCTCATGACACGCCAGAGGAGGAATCGCTCCCGCCACAGAATGCGAGTGGAGACGATGTCCTGGACGATCTACCGAACAGGGAGATGCCATCTCTGGAAGCTGATCTACAGCTACTGAACTTGGCTGATCCTGAACTGCGCCTAAAGCTGATCCTACTGCACCAACAGGCAGAGGAGGGAAGAGCTGAATGGCGACACCAGGCCGAGAGGGAAAGACTCCAGGCAGAGAGGACAGGTGCTGAGCGTCAACTCCAGCTGGAGCTGGCTAAACTTCAGCAGCTGAACCGGTTTGCTGGACCCGCCAAACGCGAAGGTGAGCGAGTCCACAGAATCCCCCTGGATAAGTTCCCCGCTATGGACAAAGACTCTGACATAGACACTTTCCTACAGGGGTTTGAAAGGACTTGTCGTCAGTATGGGGTGCCCCGTGAGCAGTGGGCAAGATACCTCACAGCAGGCCTGAGAGGCAAGGCCCTGGAGGCGTTTGTGAGTCTCCCCCAGGGAGAATAAACAGACTTTGAGGCAATTAAGAAAGCCATCATTACGCGATACCAACTCACGCCAGAGGTGTATCGCAAACGTTTCAGGACAGTGCAGCGAGGTCCAAATGACAGTTACCTGGATCATGCTTGCAACCTGCGCACTGCCTTCCAGGTTAAAAGGACTGTGAGTCAAAACCTTGGATGGCCTGCAGGAACTGATAAAAGACCAGTTCCTTCACACTTGTTGTAATGATCAGTGATGTATCTGATGATCATAACTAGCTCTATCAGCACAATAGTCAGTATTTTATTCAAAGTGTGATCACACGTGATTGGGTGCACAGTAGTATACAGGAACACAAGAGAGTGATAGCCCTTAGTGACAGGGGCTATCACTAATGAGAGAGTGGTCGTACAGGCGATGTCGGTAACAGATTGTTCAGGCAGAGGTACAGAGTCATTAGGCAAAATCAGCGTAAGTATTCAGGCAGTAGTCGGCAACAGATCAGATTGGCAAAAGTACAGAATCATATAGACAAGATCAGGGTAAGTATTCAGGCAGAAGTCGGCAACAGATCAGATTGGCAGAAGTACAGAATCATAAGACAGAGAGTAGTCAAAGGTACAGGCAAAAGGTCAAACTCAGTAATAATCAATAACAGTAATAATATATTTTTCCTACGCTAGTGCGAATCCCCGGGGTCCTGCCGGTTCAAGCACACACGGATCTGACTAAAGTCTGAGAGCTTTACTGTGAAGTTTCAGCAACAACAGACAATGAACCACTGACATCCCCAGCCTTAAGTACCGACAAGCAATTCCAAACGTCCCGCCCAAAGCAGCTCAGCCAATCAGTAGAGAGAGACAGTGATCTGGTGTCAGCTGACCCGCCTCCTAAGCGCATAAAGGTCCTTTCACTCCGTGTGCGAGCGTGCTGACCTAAGCTGATGTGACGCTGAAAGACCTGTCCTGCTGGTGGGTGTGTGAGACACCCGTGAAGACGCGGCAGCAGCCGCGGTGACGTCAGACGCGGAAGCGCGGCCGCGCCACTTCCCGCTGCGGAGGTAACCACACTATTCCTAACATTACCACTCATAGTAGCTGGCAGAGCTACTCTATATGCCACCTCATTAATCTTTTCAATAATGGGATATGGACTAGTGATGGCCCGAACCGTTCGCCTGGCGAACCTTTCTGGGCCTCTTACTACTTCCGGGTCGCAATGACCCGGAGTAGTACGCCTGCGCTGCCCGGCGGAGCGCGTCAGTAAGACGTCATGAGTGACGTCACGCTCATGCGCAGAGAGTGCCCGGCAACAGGAGCGCGATCTAGGACGTCAGTAGTAAGAGGCCCAGAGTAGCAGAGCGGTTCGCTGGCGAACGGTTCGGGAACCGTTCGATACATCTCTGATATGGACCAATATATTTAGGCCCCAACTTTGCTGAGGGTTGTCTTAGGGCAATATGACGGGTGGAGACCCATACCATATCTCCTGGCGCAAAATCCCACTCAGGAGAACGCTTCCTATCGGCATGTCTCTTTTGTACCTCAAAAGCTTTTTCCAGATTGACCTTTACCAAGGACTAGATTATTTTTAAAGACTCCTGCCACCCTTCCAATGCAGGAAAGGGAGAATTACTCACAGGTAATGGAGAAAACTTCGGGGACCTCCCCGTGACAACTTGAAATGGGGAAAACCCTGAGGAAGTGTTCCTAACATTGTTATGGGCAAATTCCGCAAAGGAACGGAATTTCACCCACTCATGTTGAGAATCAGCTACGTAGCAACTGAGAAATTGTTCCAGAGATTGGTTCATCCTCTCTGTTTGACCATTAGTCTGAGGATGGTATCCTGAGGAAAAGGACAGGGTCAAGCCCAAATGTTGACAGAAGGCTCGCCAAAATTTTGAAACAAATTTAACTCCCTTGTCTGAAACTATGTTCTCTGGAATCCCATGCAGACGAAAAATGTGGGTGATAAAGAGATCCGCTAGTTCTTGGGCAGATGGGAGTTTTTTCAAAGGTACAAAGTGAACCATTTTACTAAAGCGGTCCGCCACCACTCATATCACAGTTTTCCCTTCTGAGGTATGGAGTTCCCCCACAAATTCCATTAAAATGTGAGTCCATGGTTCTGTGGGCACAGGTAATGACTGCAGTGTCCCTGCAGGAGCTTGCCTGGAAGGTTTGCTCTGGGCACAAACTGTACAAGACATCACAAACTCTTTACAATCATTCTTAAGTGAAGGCCACCACACACAACGGGATAATAATTCTTGAGTTCTGGCCATGCCAGGATGCCATATGTTTTTATGACTGTGAAACAGTTGCATAACTTGAAGGCACAGATGTAACTGGACAAACAGGAGACCATCAGGTTTCCCCTCTGGGGTATCCTGTTGGTAAATTGATTGAAAGAGGCGCCCTGGTGGTTTATAAAAGCACTTAAAAACAGTTTAAAATCGACAAAATATTTTGAGGTGGCTTACCTCAAAGAAACAAAAATCTTTGATGAAACAAAAGATTTTATTGGTAGCACAGGCAACGCGTTTCACGGGTCTGAGCCTGCTTCCTCAGGCCAAATAACAGTGCCTACATAGTAGAGAGAGACTCCTTAATATACCGACATCTTAATGCATTATACATAAAGAGATTCTTAGAAAAGAGAATAAAGGTTTTTTAGAGACATTAGTTTTCTTCTCCTTGGTAAACTTATTTGCAGACTGCAAGTTCTGCTTAATTGCATGGGACGTGCAGTGTAATACATATATACAGATACATATACACCTACATACACATATATACACATGTATACATATAGTAGTCTCAGACTAAACATAAATATATATATATATATATCAAATATTACAAATATTGATAATTTCTTTAGAAATTCATTTCATATTAAACTTAATTAGGCTACTATTACTTTTTCTCGCATGTTGCCATAAAATAAAAATTCATTAATTAAAAAACAGTCAATAAGAAGGGCAACATGAATTATTAGTTCATAGATATATGCCATAATATCATTCATATTAGCTGCATAAATAATTAATTAGATAAATAAATAAATAAGATCTCATTTCTACAATGTATAAACTAAATGTAGGAGGTAGACATGTAAATTCATAAATATTCTCAAAGGACTTGGCCAGCTAATTATTAGTAGGACATTTTATAGGCAGCGTTAAGCTGATGAAGCTGTGCTAGACTATAGCTTAAAAGTTAGCTGGTCACTAATGGTTAAAAACAATGCAGTGCATAGTGATAGCTTTGAGCAGTAGGGGGAGCGATGAGCGGCGTTATGTTATAGAGCGCATAAGAGCAAAGTTGTTCACCTACCAAACTACAAAGATATGGTCAGAATAGGGAGCCTCTAGCGGGGGGAACGTCTGTGTTGCACTATATAGATTTGAGATTAATGAGCGAGCAGCCGCAGATTCGCGCTTGCCGTGTATAGGGGGCGTGGCAGGTGTGCGATGACGTCATCACGTATGACGCCTTAGACGGAAGTATGGGCGACACCATTTTAGTTAAGGGCGTCTTGTATGTAAGTGCTGTTAGTTGCCAGCACTCTTATGTTTAACATGGATGAGTATTTTACAAATTATTTAGTGTCCTGTTCTGCCCACTAGATGGCAGCAAAGGATTACAAATGGATTTATTTCTGTGGACATAAACTTTACAAGTGCTACGGTCTTAGTGGAACTAAATTTAGGTGTTTAGTGTGATAAGGATTATGTGAATAAATTAAGATTATCAAATTAATGGAAACTATATACAGTAATGTGTGTGTTGTGCATGTTTAGATTATGTAGATTATATAAATTATATAGATTAATTATAGGTTTTTTATTATTATTGTTAATATTTGGTAGCAATATATAATGGATTATATAAATAAATGAAATTTTCATATTTGATATAAACAGGACTCATTAAGAAAATGAATCTGACTTCTAAATAGGATGGAGTTACGAGTTATGTCAGTTGTAGGGGTGGAATGGATACATAAGGGGGGGGCATGGGAGGAGGGGTGATTGGGGGAAAGGGACATAAAGTGAAGGGGAGGGAAACGTGTGGTAAGGAAAGTGGGGTTCGGTGAAAGATAGGATTTATTGTATATGAATATATCGGGAAGTAATTGGTATATGAATAGATTAATACATCAATAGGTTAAAAATTATGTTCTAAGCATTCATTAAGCCCTTCTGGTTTTAATGTTCTGAGATTAAAAATCCAGAACATTTTGCGCGCTTTTAATCGGGTTGTTCGTTCTGTGGGAGACAAATTGTCTGGTATATGTTCAATGGGTGTAAATATGAATAATTTGGGGTTTGAATCGTGGTATTGTGCAAAATGTCTGGAAAGGCTATGTTTGGGGTATGCTTTTTTAATATTTCTTTTATGTTGGCCTATACGGGCTCTTGCTTGTTGGCTTGTTCTGCCAACGTATTGTTTATCACATGGGCAAGTTATCAGATAAATAATGTATGTTGTATTGCAGCTAAAGGATTGGTGGATGTTAAATGTTTCACGGGTGATATTACAGATGAAGGAAAGAGTATCAGGATGTAGGTATTCACACGCCATGCATCTGGTGGAATTGCATCTCTTGATGCACGGTAGATTGTCAGACGTTGGTTCATGTGTGACAAGGGCACAGGGTTTACTAGGGGCTAATATGTTTTTCAAGGTTTTTGCTCTTCTACAGACAAGTTTAGGTTTGGTCTCTAAATTTGGGCATAAATAGGGGTCTTTCCGTAGAGTTGACCAGTGTTTATTAATGACTGATCTGATACTATTGTGGTTCGAACAAAAACGAGTAATGAAGGGAGGTTGTATTTCAGTGGTTGATTTCTCTTTTTCTTCTCGTGTAATCAAAAGGGACTTTTGATCTAAGAGACTGGCTCTTTTTCTTGCTGTTTTAATTAATGCTTTTGGAAAAGAACACTCTCTAAACATTCTTTCTAGAATATTTGCTTGTGTCTCAAACGTATGTGGATCGGAACAGTTTTTTCTAATTCTCCTAAATTGTCCAAATGGAATATTTGTCTTCCATGGTTTGTAGTGTGAACTTTTGAAATGGACATATGAGTTCGTGTCCACTTTTTTAAAAAAAGTTTTTGATCGCACAAGAATATTTTCTGTATATAGTGTAACGTCAAGATAGTCGATGGTGTATGTGGGTCTGTGTTCATAGTAAAGGATAGTCCCCAATCATTAATGTTGATAGAATGAGTGAATTGGTGAACAGTGTTGATCTCTCCCTCCCAGATAAGTATAATGTCGTCAATATATCTCCAGTATCCGACGACATTGTTCTGATATTGGTTTTGACTGAAAAGTAGTTTTTCAAAAAGTCCCATAGTTAGATTTGCATAAGATGGTGCAAAACTTGTGCCCATGGCTGTGCCACGCATCTGTAGGTAAACGGTGTCTTGGAATGTGAAAATGTTGTGGGTCAGTATGAATTGTGTAGCATGTAGTAGAAAGTTTTTTTGAGGGATGGGTATGGTTGAATCTAGATATAAAAAGTGAGCTAAAGAACGGAGGCCGATTTTGTGTTTAATGTTGGTATATAAGGCCACTACATCAAAGGTCACCCAACAGTAGCTGGGTAGCCACTTGATCGATGTGAGTTCATCTAATAATTGACTGGAATCTTTGAGGTAAGATGGTAGGGTAATGACATATTCCTGTTGATAAGGCTGCAGAGCGGTTGCCAGATCCTCCATGGGTTCTGTGGCGGCCACCACTACATGCTCTGGCAGAATATTAACAGGGGATGAGGGCTGAACCGTCTCTGGCTCAAAGCAACGAGACAATGCGTCTGCTTTGATGTTTTTATTACCAGGTTTGTACGATATTATCAACTTGAATCTGGAGAAAAAGAGTGCCCAACGAACTTGTCTCGGATTGAGCCTCTTAGCCCTTTCAATATAATCCAAATTCTTATGATCAGTGTATATCGTGATCACATGCTCCGCCCCCTCCAACCAATGACGCCACTACTCAAATCCATTTTGATGGCCAACAACTCCCTGTTACCAATATCATAATTCTTTTCTGCTGGTGGGAATTTGCGGGAAAAGAATGCACACGGATGTAATCGTCCCTGCAGCCTTGAATGTTGAGACAGAACATCCCCCACTCCTATTTCAGAGGCATCCACCTCCACGATGAAAGGACGTGTCACATCTACATGTTGGAGAATAGGAGCAGAACAAAAAAGTGTTTTCAACTGAGAAAACGCTGCACAAGCTTCCTCAGACCAATTGTAGGTATCTGCCCCTTTTTTGGTTAGATTAGTGAGAGGGGCGACCACTGAGGAGAACCCCTTAATAAATTTTTCTATAATAGTTTGCGAACCCTAGAAATCTTTGGAGTGCCTTCAAACCAGAGGGTTGCAGCCACTCCAACACAGCAGAGACTTTCTTGGGGTCCATAGACAGACCAGTGGTGGATATGATGTACCCTAAGAATGACACCTGAAACTTCAAATAAACATTTTTCCAGTTTTGCATACAAACAATTCTGTCTTAGTTTATTTAATACAAACTTAACAAGCTCCCTGTGTTCCTTGAGGTTTTTAGAAAAGATCAAAATGTCGTCCAAATACACAACAACGAATCGTCCCAGTACCTCCCTGAAGATTTCATTAACGAACTCCTGAAACACAGCAGGAGCATTGCACAACCCAAAGAGCATAACCAAGTACTCATAATGCTCGTCGGGCGTTTTGAAGCCTGTTTTCCACTCGTCCCCCTGCCTGATACGTATCAAGTTGTATGCCCCTCTCAAGTCTAACTTAGAGAAAAATTGGGCCCCAGATACCTGTGAAAACAGATCCTCTATTAACGGCAGGGGGTAGCGATTCTGAATGGTAATTTTGTTCAAAGCTCTGTAATGAATACAGGGACGGAGTCCTCCGTCTTTTTTTTTTGAACAAAAAAGAATCCTGCCCCTGCCGGTTATTTAGAGGGACGAATGAAACCTTTCTCGAGGTTCTGTTTAATATAATCCTTCATGGCCACCTGTTCTGGACCTGAGAGGTTATACAAATGACCCCTGGGAAGCATGGTACCGGGCCTTAGCTCAATGGGACAATCAAATTCTCTGTGGGGAGGAAGCTTATCAGCAGAACGTGGGCAAAAAACATCCGAATAAGCGACATACTGAGGAGGAACACCCTCAATGTGAATTTCAGCAGAACACAAAGTAATTCTCTCCAGACAGTGTTTTTGACAAGCTGGAGACCAGGCCAGCAGTTGTCCCGTGTTCCAATCTATCTGAGGAGAGTGTTTACGTAACCAAGGGAGACCAAGAACTATAGTAGAGGAGGACATATTCAAAACATAAAATTGAATTTCCTCCCTATGCAGAACCCCCACACGACAAGTGAGGATTGGGGTCTGTGAGAGAGGTTGCTTGTTCTGTAAGGGAGAATCATCGATGGCTGTTACGTAGATCTGCTTTTCCATGGAAAGAACTGGAATATTCCACTTCATAGCTAAATCTAAATTGATGAAGTTTGCTGCAGAGCCTGAATCGATAAAGGCCTGAGTACAGTAAACTTGATTCTCTCAAGTGATAGTACAGGGTAATAACATTTTGGCATTCTTTTGAGGTAAAACAGGTTCGCCTAGGGTGGTACCTCCCACTACACCTAGGCGGAGAAGTTTTCCGACTTCTTACTACAATTTTGAACAAGATGACCCTTCTCCACACAGTATAAGCAAAGACCTTCTTTCCTTCTCCTGGTTTACTCAATTTCTGACAGTTTAGAGTGGCCTATTTGCATAGGTTCATCAGAACTAGTCGTGACCGAGGGTGTGGCAAAAACAACTTTAGGTGAAGCACGAGATCTGCCCTGCTTATGGAACCGAATCCTACGGTCGATATTAATAGCCAACGTGATAGCCTCATCTAGTGACTTTGGTTCTGGGTGACTAATCATGACATCTGAAACTGACTCTGACAACCCCGTTAGAAAACGATCCAATAAAGCAAAATGTTCCCACCTGGAAGAAACAGCCCATTTTCTAAATTCAGAAGCATAATCTTCGATCGTACTATAACCCTGACGAGGATTTTTTAACTTTCTTTCTGCTGTGGCGGCAATGTTGGGGTCGTCATATATGACCGCCATGGCCTTAAAAAATGCCTGAACGGACGACAAGGCCTCGTGACAGTCAGGCAGATTATAGGCCCAGGTTTGAGAATCCCAGTGTAATAATGTTTTAATTAAAATCACTCTTTGTAATTCAGTGCCGGACGATAGGGGTCTCATCTCAAAATAAGACATACACCTGTTCCTGAAATTCCTAAAGTCTGATCTAAGACCTGAAAATTTTTCTGAAAGCGCCATCTTGGGTTCAATTACACATGGGGGAGGCACTGATGACGTGGCACCCTGCAGGTTGCGCACAGCATCAGTCAAAAGATTTAACTGATACTGTTGTGACGTGACTGTGCTATTTAATTGATCGACAGCCGTGGTTAAAGTTTGAACCTGTTGGCACAGTGCCTCCATGATTATTGTGGTCTGTTGTTATGTAATGATCAGTAATGTATCTGATGATCAGAGCTAGCTCTATCAGCACAATAGTCAGTATTTTATTCAAAGTGTGATCACACGTGATTGGGTGCACAGTAGTATACAGGAACACAAGAGAGTGATAGCCCTTAGTGACATGGGCTATCACTAATGAGAGAGTGGTCGTACAGGCAATGTCGGTAACAGATCGGTCAGGCAGAGAAACAGAGTCGTTAGGCAAAATCAGCGTAAGTATTCAGGCAGTAGTCGGCAACAGATCAGATTGGCAAAAGTGCAGAATCATATAGACAAGATAAGGGTAAGTATTCAGGCAGAAGTCGGCAACAGATCAGATTGGCAGAAGTACAGAATCGTAAGACAGAGAGTAGTCAGAGGTACAGGCAAAAGGTCAAACACAGTAATAATCAATAACAGTAATAATATATTTTTCCTAAGCTAGTGCGAATCGCCGGGGTCCTGCCGGTTCAAGCACACACAGATCTGACTAAGGTCTGAGAGCTTTTACTGTAAAATTTCAGCAACAACAGACAACGAACCACTGACATCCCCAGCCTTAAGTACCGACTGTAACGATTGGTGTCAGCAACACAGAGTTTTTTCTGATTACTGGTGATCTGCAGTATCACCAATAATACAGATGCTATACCTGATTATGTGGTGATCTGCAGAATCACCAATAATACTAGTATAGCTAGACACAGGACACCCAATGTGATAATGTGTTTGGTGCAACAGTAATCAGAGAGGTTATCTCCCGATGAGTGGGCGATACAGACAGTACTGCAGCCAAGGATTCCCTGAAGAACAGGGAACCTTGGATAGTACTACAGCCAGTGGACCCCTGAGGGGCAGGTTGCCACTGACTGTGCTGAAGATGATCTCCTTATGTGGAGGAGATACAGACTGTACAGCAGCTGAGAATTCCCTGAGGAGCAGGGAACCTTGGATAGTACTACAGCCAGTGGACACCGGAGGAGCAGGGACCACTGACTGGGCTGCAGGAGAGAGAACTGAGTGAAAGAGAGGTATAATCAGGCTGCAGCCAAAGATTCCCTGAGGAGCAGGGAATCAGACTGTGCTGCAGCCAAGGATTCCCTGATGGACTGGGAATCAGACTGTACTGCAGCCAGTTGACTCCTGAGGGGTAGAGACCACTGCCTGAGCTGCAAGGTGGTCTTTCTGAGGAGCAGGTGACCCTTGCAGCTAATGAACACCTGAAGCAAGTGTCACGGACAGTACAGTAAGGCTGATCACCCAAGGAATGAGTGACAGCCAGAAAGGTCAGACAAGCCAGGTCGGCAACACACGGACAGATAAGGTACAGAGACGGAAGACTGATTCGGTATCTGTTTACAGGCAAATGTCAGCAACAGGTTATCAGATAGGCAAAGGTACCGAATCAGTAAGCAAGAGAGTGGTCAGGAAAGCCAGAGATCATAACAGGTAACAGTATAAATGTCAATCCTAGTCTTAGGTGTGAGGTCCTTGGTCTCAACACCTGGGAACTAGTCTAATGGATAAACAGTAGCAATGTAACAATCTCCTAGTCTTAGGTGTGAGGTCCTTGGTCTCAACACCTGTGAACTAGTCTACAGAATGGTAAGCAAGTCTCACAATACAATAATACTTTAAAGGCTATCCACGGAATCTGACTCAGGGCCCTTTTCCACCAGCGCGTTTGCGCTGGCTGAATCGCAAAGTCGCAAACCGCTAGCGATTTTACAATCGCTACGGTTTGCTTTTTAACATAGGAATCGCGGTAGGTCATTTCCACTACCACGATTCGTTTTTTACCCGAACGCGAACGCACGGCGGAGCGATATTTGCCGCGATTTTGCTATGCAGTGCATAGCATAGCAAAATCGCGGCTGCAAAACGTCGGGGAATCGCCGGTTTTGCGATTCAGCAATCGCTGGCGTTCAGCGTGAACGCTAGCGACTGCAGGTGGAAAAGGGCCCTTAGGGCCCTTTTCCACCAGCGCGTTTGCGCTGGCTGAATCGCAAAAACGCAAACCGCTAGCGATTTTACAATCGCTACGGTTTGCTTTTTAACATAGGAATCGCGGTAGGTCATTTCCACTACCGCGATTCGTTTTTGTCGGGAACGCGAACGCGCGGCGGAGCGATATTTGCCGCGATTTTGCTATGCAGTGCATAGCATAGCAAAATCGCGGCCGCGAACGTCGGGGAATCGCCGCTAATTGCGATTCAGCAATCGCTAGCGTTCAGCGTGAACGCTAGCGATTGCTAGTGGAAAAGGGCCCTCAGTGTGAATTCCCAGCTCCGGCTGGTTCTAACACACTGTAAGATCTGACTGGGGTCTGAGCGCTCACACGTAAGTTTTCGCAACAGCAGACAACTTGCAACTGACAGGCAAGTCCTATATATACCCAGAGCGCTCGACAGCGCCACCCCAGTCACTCAGCCAATCCGGAGCATAGCTGGGATCAGCTGATTGGCATGATCAGCTGACTCCCCTTCTGCTAGCATAAAGGTCCTGGCGCGCGCGTAGCTCTCAATCTGTGTGCACTAGAAGGAATCCGCGCGGCGGCATCTCCGCTATTCATTACACCGACAAGCAATTCCAAACGTCCCGCCTTAAGCAGCTCAGCCAATCAGCAGAGAGAGACCTCTTAAGCGCATAAAGGTCCTGACGCTCCGTGCGCGAGCGTGCTGACCTGCGCTGATGTGACGCTGAAAGACCTGTCCTGCCTGAGGGTGTGTGAGATGCCTGTGAAGACGTGGCAGCAGCCGTTTCCCGCTGCAGAGGTAACCACACTATTCCTAACTCTTGTCCTGTTGATGTCCGGCTGTTTGTGCTGGATCGAAAACCAAAGACAGTGGATGAGGCTGCAGAATTTGCCGATTCCTACACATCCCACAGAGCACCCGAGTCCTGGAGGACTACTACACCCAGCTGGAAGGGAGAACAGATCGCTAAACCTGCTTCACCCATCACCCAGAGGAGGCAAGCACCGCTGTCTCCTGGATTCAAGCCACCAACCACTGACACCCGGAAATGCTTTGTATGTGACAGGGTGGGTCATATCAGCATGACTTGCCCAGAGAGGAAGAGGGAGGCCCCAAAATCTAGTGAGACCTCAAACCCCAGTGAAGTCCAAACTGCTTTGTGTGCTACCAGAAATGCCACTGGCTATGCAGAGAATCTGCAACCTGTCATGGTTGGGGATACAGTTACCACCGGCCTGAGGGACACTGGAGCAGAGGTGACTCTAGTGCACCCCCACCTTGTGAATCCAGTGGAGTACATACCTGGCAAGACTATGGCTGTCAAAGGAGTTGGGGGTGTCAGCCCAGCCATACCCACTGCATGGGGTCACCTGGACTGGGGTGCCGGCAGTGGAATGAGAAAAGTGGGGGTAACTGATGCCATCCCCACAAATGTTTTGTTGGTTACTGACCTGGGACGGCTAGTGGCCCGGTAACCCAACCCCCGTGGAGCCCGCCTCCCCAGCAGAAGTTCAGGACTCTTGCAAGGTACTGTTTGATAACTCTGTGCAGGTGGGGAATGCTGGTGAGCCTCCCGGGGCTTCGGACTGTATACTAGGAGCCAGCCCTAGTGAGTCTCCAGTGCCTAGGCCTGGAGTGGGACATGTTGATACAAAGAATGCAGAGACTGATTATGTCATTTATGACGCACGGACTATTGAGGTAATTGATGCAGGAACTGTTGATGATACCTGTGAAGTGCTGAGTAGCAATGTGTGCAATGCTGCAGATAATGTTGATGCTGTATGTGATGTTTTAAATGACAATGTGTGTAAGGCAGATCCTGCTGATGTCATATGTGTTGTGCTACATAATGATGCTTGTCAGGTGGACACTCCATCAGCTGCAGGAGTAACCAGCAGTGTTCGCTGGCCTGTAGCAGATGAACTGCCCACTGAAGGGGCAGACGGCACCGGGCCAGATCTTCCCCCTTCAGATGTTTTTAAGACCAAATGTGATGTGGTTTATGGTATGCGTAATGTGGGCGCTCCCTCAGCTGCTGTGGTAACCAGCAGCGCTAGTGGGTCTACAGCAGAAGTACTGTCCACTGAAGTGACAAATGTTGCTTGGTCAGCCACAACCACTTCGGAACCTGGTCCTGAGGGCCCAGGAGCCTCTCCGTCTGCAGCCTTCCTGGCGTGTGTGACAGGCAGCACTGAGCTCTTTGGGCCTGTTCGATTTGACAGCAGCCTGGAAGAGCTCAGGGGTCTAGCCAGCGGGTCACCGACTGGAGGGGGCGGGCTGAGAGGGTTCTGGGAAGTTATTCCCTCGGAGCTGTCCGAAGTGGAGGAGGAAGACCGGCAGATAATCGTTCCCCAAAGGGACCGAGAGATAGCTCCTGCCACTATAGAGAAAGTGTGTGTAGTGACGGTCGGACCCCTTCCCCAGCGGCAGCACTGTCTCTATGGTCGCGAATTCACGGTCGTCACGGACCATCATCCCCATAGTTTGTTACGTCAGGTTGCCAGGGGCAAAGACGCATTGCAGTAACCTTGCCTAGTTTCCCAGCCGTGTAGCTTGGAGCTAACTGCCAGGTGGAGAATCCTCATGAGAATGCTAAGGAGTTACCCCACCAGGCCAACCAGCGGTGTAGGCGCTGGCAGGATGATCTGGGAAGGTCATCTGCCCTGCGCCAATTTGAAGGAGGAGGTGTCATAATTTAGCAGCTAGTTGGGATAATACAGAAGCATATTTTTCATTTTGCTGACTGTATCATATGTGTATGTCGGCTACAGCCATTCTGGCTGTGGGGGACGCTGTTATTGTCTGTATGACAGGATGAAGTACTTTGAGCATGTATTCAGTCCTCTGGAAGTTGGAAGCTGCTAATTGGACCTCCTGTAATGCATTTGCATCTGAGGGTGAACAATAGCAGTCAGGTCTTCACCTTTGATCTCCTGTCTCAGATGTCTCAGATGTGATTGTCTGTGTCTGTTTACAGGTAATTACATTGCATGGAACTCTGTGTACAAGTAAAAAGCTACCTGTGGCCAAAATACCAGGTTCAAAAGTTCAAAAGTGGACAGGAAAAGCCTTGGAATTTACATATGACAGGAGGAAGCCTCACTCCACAATCTTGTGATGTATGTACTAGACCAGTGCTGTCCAACTTGGAGGGCCATTTTTTTCAGACCCCATGGTGGAGGGCCGAAGGTTCTTGCTAGAGCCGCAGCCACCCCCCCCCCCCCCCCCCCCAGGAAAAAAAATGCAATTAAAGGACAATTAGATTGGCAGCACTTTCCACAAAATGCAATTCAAGATTTTGGTGAAGTTGCGTGGCGCACACGGCGTGGCAAAAACCATGGGGGCTCTGTTGCGAGTAGATCGGCGCCGCGGCGAAAAATAGGTGTGGCCATGGACCAGAATGTGGGTTTGGCCATGGGTGGAGACAAATTTACATGAACTTGGCAATGTGGGACATTAGATTAGGACAGTGGTGGCGAACCTTTTGGAGGCCGAGTGCCCAAACTGCAACCCAAAAGTCACTTATCTATCGCAAGGTGGCAACAGCAATTTAAACTACATACAAACGTTTTAACTCATACATGAACATTATGGAAAATTCAAGTTGAAAATAAACTCTGAAGATAAACAATTTCATCCATCCTACTCCTGAAAAATGTTTTTTTTTTAGAACCTCCCAGTTTTATTTTCCGTTTTAAAAAGCTAAGAAAAGTTTAATGCTATTGTCTCATGATGATGATTCAGCTTTTCCATAGTCTCGCAGTTCGCAATCATGTGACCCCCAACAAATTCAGCAATCATGAGGCCCCCAACAAGGCACATTCAGCAATCATGAGGCCCCCAACACGACAAATTCAGCAGTCATGAGGCCCCCAACAAATCATGAGGCTCCCAACAAGACAAAATCAGCAATCTTGAGGCCCCCAACAAGACAAATTCAGTAATCGTGATGCCCCCAACAAATCATGAGGCCCCCAACAAGACAAATTCAGCAATCATGAGGCCCCCAACATGACAAATTCAGCAGTCATGAGGCACATAAATAGAGAGCATTTCACATAAATAGGCAGAATGCCCCTTTAATATGGCAGACACCTCTCACCTGGCTTCTGTATTCTCCTCTACTGGCTGCTGTGCCTGGATGGCCTGGCAATAGTGTTTTTGGCCAGATTGGTGATGATGTGTGGGCTGAAAGGCCTTGCGGTGCTGCTGTGGCTGGGCTGGCGGTGAAGCTGTGGTGTGGCCGGATGAGGTAGTAACAGGTGCCCCCCCAGTTAGATAGTGACAGGTGCCCCCCCAGTTAGATAGTGACAGGTGTCCCCCCAGTTAGATAGTGACAGGTGCCCCCCCAGTAAGTGACAGGTGTCCCCCCAGTTAGATAGTGACAGGTGCCCCCCCCAGTTAGATAGTGACAGGTGCCCCCCCAGTTAGTGACAGGTGCCCCCCCAGTTAGATAGTGACAGGTGTCCCCCCAGTTAGATAGTGACAGGTTCCCCCCCAGTTAGATAGTGACAGGTGCCCCCCCCCCCAGTTAGTGACAAGTGTCCCCCCAGTTAGATAGTGACAGGTGTCCCCCCAGTTAGATAGTGACAGGTGCCCCCCCCCCCCCAGTTAGTGTCAGGTGCCCCCCCAGTTATAGTGACAGGTTCCCCCCAGTAATAGTGACAGGTGCCCCCCCAGTTATAGTGACAGGTGCCCCCCCAGTTAGATAGTGACAGGTGCCCCCCCAGTTAGATAGTGACAGGTCCCCCCCACAGTAAGTGACAGGTGTTCCCCCAGTTAGCGTCCATTGCCTCGCTCCTGTGCCCCGCTGCCGCTGCCTCACAGCTCAGACCTCACAGATCGCGACGACTGAAACAAGCAGAGTGCGCGCATAACACCCGCGCGGCAGAACGTCACATGCGGAAGTGACTGATTTCACTTCCGCATGTGACGTACTCTGTGCGGGTAATATGCGCACTCTGTTTGCCTCAGTCGCCGCGATCTGTGAGGTCTGAGCTGTGAGGCAGCCGGGACACAGGAGAGGCCACACAAGAGGGAGCAGGCATGGCGCCCATAGCGCACGCCATGCCTGCATCTCGGGGAGAGGAGCGGGCCGCAACAGGAGGCCTGGCAGGCTGGATGCGGCCCGCGGGCCGCCAGTTGGACAGCGCTGTACTAGACTATAGTTTTATCTGTGGAAATTGGATTTAGGGAAGTGTTTTGAAATCTCTGAAAGATCAGAAACTAACACAGGAAAGCTTTGAAGTTTGCATATCACAGAAAGGATATGTATCAAATGTCAGCGCAGGTTTAGAAAGTCATTGTATATAGGGAATGATAAATTCTTCACCACAATATATCAAATGCTCAGGGGTAGGTATCCGGCAAACATCAAAAGAAGAAAAGACTTTACAGCTCCCAACAACCCACATTATAAGGTTGTGAAATGGCTCAGGTCACAGATAACGTCCAGGGAACATCAGACATCGTGAAGATCCAGTGGACATCCGTATGGAGGTAAAGTTTCAGGAATTTATATAGGAAAACAAAAACGGCAATATCTAAGCGTAATCTGTTTATTTAGATAAAATTTCTTTAAAAGGCAATAGATTTAAAAACAATAACTCACATACGGGGCCCATAAACTGGGAACCCCGGAAGATCAATAGATCAATAGATTGATCAATAGATCAATCGTAGATCAATAGACAATGGTGCCACCTGTTACCTTCCCGACCGGTTTCACAGTCTTGCGTCATCAGGGGAGAAAAATCACCAATCACCAATGCATTTCAGTAGACACGCCTACCTTCATCAGGGCTCCTGATGAAGGTAGGTGTGTCTAAATAAACGCGTTGGTGAGGGCTCCTGATGAAGGTAGGCGTGTCTACCGAAACGCGTTGGTGATATGCTGTTAGCAAGTGGTGACGTCACCTGAACTTCCGGTAGATCGCGCCAGAGTTTTTTTGCCTGTCGGGGGTCAAGCTTGCAGAGAACGGCGGTAAGCCGTATGACATCTAGGAGGGTCGCCGGCTGGGACTCAGTGCCGCCCTAAAGTCTCCTGAGTCTTCTCCCCTCTCCATCACAACAGAGGACTAGTGAGTTCACTTTTATGCTGCTAAGGAAAACATTTTTGCTGCCGTATTTTTATGTTATCGCTGGAAGGCGTTTTTATGTCAGATACAAGAACGGACTTTTAATGACGCAGGAGTCTGACATAATTGTCCCGACTATACAGTAACATTTGGCCACTAAAAGGATGACATTTGCTGGCCTGATAGTGCACTATAGGCAGTGAACATACGCTGAACTGTGAGATCATTCTGGAGTGTGGTGTGTAGATTGATTTTATATTGAAGCGCAGATCTGCTTGTGTGTGTGGATTGATAGATTGGGCAATTTGCCATTTTATTTGTTAATGGTACAGTTTTAATAAAGTTCAGTGCAGTATTGAACTGTTAAAGGCGCAGGTATAGTTGTTTTTGTATGTCTTTCTCAGTCACAGCTCATGCATCCTCCACCAGTACACTGACCCAAAACACAACAAAGAATGGCTAAGACCAACAATTTGGATTAGTCTGAAGAAGCCTTCTACAAGCCCTGATTTAAGTCTTACTGAACATCTGAAGAAGTGAAACATGCAATCTGTAGAAGGCTTTCTTCTAACCAGATACAGCAGGATACATTTGCTAAGGTTCACAGGTGCAGAAGTCTCATTGGGGTTGACTGATATAACTTATCTCATGAGTTATCTCATCTTACTTAATATCTCTCCTCAGGGTTGATTTACTGAACTCCGGTAAAATTTCACATTACAAGTACAGGTACTTACGCCACCAATGTAATGTTCCTTATGCAAGTAGTGCAACTCATATTATGCATGCAACCTGTACGCTAATGATATACCACATTTTATGCTAATAGCATTACATTATGTTGATGGCGTAAGTATTGATAAAATTGCTATGTGCTTTGAGTGCAGGACATTTTTACCCAAGGTTCATAAATCAACCCCTTATCAACTTTTTATCTCTCCTTATTTATTTATTATTTTAAGTATTTATCTGAGTTTATGTATTTTTTACTCCTTATCTGACTTAAAGGGACCCTGAGCAGTAACTAATTGAAAGATTTCACTTACCTGGGGCTTCCTCCAGCCCACCGTAGGCCACGAGGTCCCCTGGTGTCCTCCTTGCTCCTCTCCGTGTCCCTCCAGCGGCTCCCTAATGCTCGCCGCTGCTACGCGTTATTATGGCGGCCGGCGTGACAGGTATGCGCATGCGCGGTTTACCGTTAGAAAACCGCACACGTGCAGACCTGTCACACCAGCCGGCGTGATGACGCGTAGCGGCCAGCGTGATGACGCGGAGTGTCAGGAACCAGGAACATGCTATTGTTACCAAAATTGCCACACATGTTAAAATTGTCACATATGTTACATGTAATTTCATTTTTTTATTCCCTGACTTAGTGGTTACTAACAAAGCCCCCCATACATGCTATTGTGACCAATATTCCTGTATATGCTTAGGAGAATAGTGGGAACAAGTAAGCAAAAGAAATAAATAATAATCAAGACCTTGTGGTTTTTTTGAGAAAATTAATTTAAAAAATTCAAGGTAATATATATATATACTAGTAGACCCAAGCCGTTTAAAAACGGGCTCTAGGGCCTGTTTCTCGCCGTCGCCCGCCGCATGTTACTGCGCACCTGTGTACCCGGCGTGCCCACGCGCACACCTGCCACACACCTGGCCGCCCGCTCACATGCTCAACCGGCTCCCTGGCCCCGTCCTCCTGTCTCTGTGAGGCTGGGTCCGTGCTGCGCACATGCGCAGTAGCGAAAAGCACGGACCAGCTACACAGAGACAGCACACGCAGGGACACAGGGGTTTTATTATAGAGGATTTTTTTTTATTACATTTTGCATTTAACCTCTTAAGGACCAAAGGTTTATACCCCCTTACTGATCATGCAATTTTTTTACAATTCAGCACTTCACTTTAACAGTTTATTGCTTGGTCATACAACTTAGCACCCAAATTAATTTTACCTCCTTTTCTTGCCACTTATAGAGCTTTCTTTTGGTGGTCTCTGTTTGCTGCTGAAATTTTTGTTAATAATGAAAATTGTTTCTTTTTTCTAATACAAATCCCTATTTTCTTTACTTTATCCTCCCCCCCCCCCCCCCAGCCCCTTCCAAATTGGCCCTAGACTGCGATCCATACACTACTCTATACTCTCCTTAGTGATGAGCCGAACATAACATTTTAGGTTCGCAAATTTCGAAGGCGAATCTTCGCAAAAATTCTGGCAAATCTGCAAATCTCCATAGACTTCAATGGGCAGGAGAATTTTAAAACCTACAAAGACTATTTCTGGCCACAAAAGGGATGGAAAAGTTGTTTCAAGGGGCCTAACACCTGGACTGTGGCATGCCAGAGGGGGATCCATGGCAAAAGTCTCACCAAAAATTACACAGTTGATGCAGAGTCCTGTTTTAATCGCTAAAGGGTAAAAATCACAATAGATTCCTAAACTGGTGGGAAAAAAGTGCTTTGAACATACAGAATGTGTACATGTCGATCAGGTAGTGTAAGGGTTATTCCCGCTTCAAACTGACAGATGAAACGCCACGTTTAACTCGCTGCAGTCTGCAAACAACCGCAAAGACCTTTTGTAATTACGTCAGGTGAGCATATCTTGGTTTTTACTAGTTGACACCTCCAGGATATAAATGTTAGTCCTCTCGGCGGCAGTCTTTGTGTAATGGTGTGTAGTGGCCACCGTGCTTGTGCACTGGCCTCAGAAGAGCAATGCAATAGCAAGAAAAATGGTGCATATTATCTCGGCGCGCTCGGTTTGGCGCGGGGAGAGCCAAATGACGGCTCTCACCACTGCTGCTAAACTCAGAGGCAGTGTTAACCGGTTCAGCGCCGCAGTACCGAAAATCTCATGCATCCGAGCAACGTTCACCTCCCATTCATTCGCCTATAACTTTATTGCTACTTATCACAATTAATTGATCTATATCTTGTTTTTTCCGCCACTAATTAGGCTTTCTTTGGGTACTACATTTTGCTAAGAATTATTTTTTTCTAAATCCATTTTAACAGGAAGATTAAGAAAGAAATGAAAAAAATTCATTATTTCTCAGTTTTTGGCCATTATAGTTTGAAATTAATATACACTACCATAATTAAAACCCATGTATTTTATTTGCCCATCTGTCCCGTTAATTACACCGTTTAAACGATGTCCCTATAACAATTTATGGTGCCGATATTTCATTTAGAAATAAAGGTGCATTTTTTCAATTTGCGTCCATCACTATTTATAAGCTTATAATTTTAAATAATATAATAACATACTCTCTTGACATGCATATTTAAAAAGTTTAGACCCTTGGGTAACTATTTATGTTGTTTTTTTTTTTTTTAATTGTATTTTTTTTATTTATTTTTTTAATAAAAAATGTATGTGGGTAATTTTTGGTGTGGGAGGGAAATAGCTAATTTTAAATGTAAAATAATATTTTTTTTTATTAAAAATGTGTGTGGGTGCAGTTTACTATTTGGCCACAAGATGGCCACAGTGAGAAAAGTCCTGGATGCGAACGATCTCGCATCCAGGAACCAAAATGCAGAGGAGTTGTTTCCTGGGGGCAGAAATACCACGCTCTCTGGCGAGAAAGCGTCGGTATTTCTGCGGGGAAGTTAGATCGGTGAATGGGAATTATATTCCCATTCACTGATCATGGGGCGGGCGGCGGGTGCGCGCGCACCACGCAGGGAAAGCAGCAGTGCCTTTCTGGACGAGAAAGCTCATCCAGAAAGGCCGAACTGGTTAAATACTATTCCCTCTCCGAGTTGTCGCAACTTGGAGAGAGATGTAATTCGGGGTCTGGCAGCCTCCAGAGCCCCGAATTACCGCTACGTGCCCCACGCAGCATAGCATTGCTGCTATGGGGCGCCCAGTTTCAGCGCTCGGCTCTCAGAACCGCGTGCCGAAATCAGCTGATCCGAGAAAAACAATGTATCAGCCCTAAGAAGGGCTTAGCTGTTCAGGACAACGTGGTAGCAGCAAGAATCTGCACTGAGGACACAGAACACAGGTCTACCTCAAGCTCAACACACACCATACAATCTTGGTTGTACAGATTTACCAAATCTATGTAGTATAAAGGCCAACAGATTGAAAATACCTTGAATGATTGATTGGATAAGCTCTTATACTACATGAAAGTGGTAAGATTGAACAATCAAGATTGTATGGTGTGTGTTGAGCCTAACTCTCTCCCTGTCAGCAACACCCTGTCCCTGCTCTCACTAAGGCAGCAGACACAGAATGAGTCTAAGATGGCTGCCGTCCTGCCTTTTTTATAGGGGGGTGGAGGGTCCAGGAGGGGGTTCTAGATGATTGGCTGCCCTGTCTGTTGACTGTGAGGTAAGGGGTCAAAGTTTAGCTAAATGATGTTGCATAGGGGCGAATCGAATCCACCAAGTATTCACCGGAGGAGGTGAATGCGAATATGTGATCTTCACAGCGAATTATTGCCTAATGAATACTTAGGCCCATCTCTAACTCTCATAGGCATCAGCCTATGAGAGGGATGAGATTGTGAGCCACTCCTGGGGACAGTTAAGTGACAAGGGAGTCCCCTGTACAGTGCTGTGCTAGATCGCAGCACAGTACAAATGCAATTGGTGGTTAAAAAACATTTTTCCTTTGAAATATTTAAAATCAATTTTCGCAGAAACCTTAAAGATAATCTGTACTCTAATATTCTTACACTAAAAAGCATACCATTCTATTCATTATTTTCTCCTGTGCCCCTCTGTGCTGTTTCTGCCACTCTCTGCTGCAATCCTGGCTTGTAATTAACAGTTTTAGGCAGTGTTTACAAACAAACTAACCAGCTTGTAATAGGCTCAGCTAAGCAGAGTGTGTGAGTCATTCAGAGTGTGCAGGGGGCCTGCAGAGGGTGTGTATCGCTTCTATCAATCACAAGCAGCCCTGCACATTCCACACAATCAAGCCTTAGCCCGACAGACACGACAGAGGAAAGATACATTGATTTATTACAGAGACAGTGCCATTAGGAAAGGCTGCAGTAAACCAGAGCAGATTAGAACAGGCATAGGAACTTATAGGATA